>NW_025728309.1:725744-1025744 GCF_021461385.2 Schistocerca piceifrons | reverse complement strand
ATTAACGATGAAACACAGAAATTGCATCAGAATTAAATTGGAAACGCACAATGCCGACTTAAGTACAAGAAGACTGACTTTTCCTACGGTCTATGCTTTGAACCATTCCTGTGACACTAGTTTTTTATTCCGATGCTTCACTTCAGGTTTACTGTATCCCTTGGCCCTTCTTATTGACGACGAAACACAGAAATTGCATCGGAATTAAATAGAAAAAGCACAATGCCGAATTAAGTACAAGAAGACTGACTCTTTTTACTGTCTATGTTTTGAACCATTCCTGTGACACTAGCTATAGACTCCGATGCTTCACTCCAGGTTTACTGTATCCCTACGACCTTCTTATTGACGATGAAACACAGAAATAGCATCGGAATTAAATACAAAAGGCACAATGCCCACTTAAGTAAAAGAAGTCTGACTCTTCTTACTGTCTATGGTTTGAACCATTCCTGTGACACTAGTTGTAGATTCCGATGCTTCACTTCAGGTTTACTGTATACCCTGGACCTTCTTATTGACGATGAAACACAGAAATTGCATCAGAATTAAATAGCAAAGGCACAATGATGACTTAAGTACAAGAAGACTGACTCTTCTTACTGACTATGTTTGAACCATTCCTGTGATACTAGTTATAGATTCCGACGATTCACTTCACGTTTACTGTATCTCTTGTACCTTCTTATTGACGATGAAACACAGAAATTGAATCGGAATTAAATACAAAGGCACAATACCGACTTAAGTACAAGAAGATCTACTCTTCCTACTGTCTATGTTTTCAACCATTCCTGTGACACTAGTTTTTGTATCAGATGCTTCACTTAAGGTTCACTGTATCCCTCGGACCTTCTTATGGACGATGAAACACAGAAATTGCATCGGAATGAAATACAAAAGGCACAATGCCGACTTAAGTACAAGAAGACTGGTTCTTCCAACTCTCTATGTTTTGAACCATTCCTGTGACACTAGTTATAGATTCCGATGCTTCAGTTCAGGTTTACTGTATCCCTCTGACCTTCTTATTGACGATGAAACACAGAAATTGCATCGGAATTAAATACAAAAGGCACAATGCCGACTTAAGTACAAGAAGACTGACTCTTCTAACTGACTATGTTTTGAACCATTCCTGTGACACTAGTTATTGATTCCGATGCTTCATTTCATGTTTACTGTATCCCTCTGACCTTCTTATTGACGATGAAACACAGAAATTGCATCGGAATTAAATACAAAAGGCACAATGCCGAATTAAGTACAAGAAGACTGACTCTTCTTACTGTCTATGTTTGAACCTTTCGTGTGACACTAGTTATAGACTCAGATGCTTCACTCCAGGTTTACTGTATCCCTTGGACATTCTTCTTGACGATGAAACACAGAAATTGCATCGGAATTACATACAAAAGGCAAACTGCCAACTTAAGTACAAGAAGACTGACTCTTACTAGTGTCTATGTTTTGAACCATTCCTGTGACACTAGTCATAGATTCCGATGCTTCACTTCAGGTTTACTGTATCAATTGGACCTTCTTATTGACGAAGAAACAGAGAAATTGCATCGGAATTAAATACAAAAGGCGCAATACCGACTTAAGTACAAGAAGACTGACTCTTCTTACTGACTATGTTTTAAACCATTCGTGTGACACTAGTAATAGACTCCGATGCTTCACTTCAGGTTTACTGTATTCCTCCGACCGTCTTATTGACGACGAAACACAGAAATTGCATCGGAATTAAGTAGAGAATGCACAATGCCGACTTAAGTACAAGAAGACTGAATCTTCCAACTCTCTACGTTTTGAACCATTCCTGTGACATTAGTTATAGATTCCGATGTTTCACTTCAGTTTTACTGTATCCCTCTGACCTTCTTATTGACGATGAAACACAGAAATTGCATCAGAATTAAATTGGAATGGCACAATAACGACTTAAGTACAAGAAGACAGACTTTTCCTACTGTCTATGTTTTGAACCATTCCTGTGACACTAGTTTTTTATTCCGATGCTTCACTTCAGGTCTACTGTATCCCTTGGCCCTTCTTATTGACGATGAAACACAGAAATTGCATCGGAATTAAATAGAAAAAGCACAATGCCGAATTAAGTACAAGAAGACTGACTCTTCTTACTGTCTATGATTTGAACCATTCCTGTGACACTAGTTATAGACTCCGATGCTTCACTCCAGGTTTACTGTATCCCTCTGACCTTCTTATTGACGATGAAACACAGAAATTGCATCAGAATTAAATTGGAAACGCACAATACCGACTTAAGTACAAGAAGACTGACTCTTCCTACGGTCTATGCTTTGAACCATTCCTGTGACACTAGTTTTTTATTCCGATGCTTCACTTCAGGTTTACTGTATCTCTTGGCCCTTCTTATTGACGATGAAACACAGAAATTGCATCGGAATTAAATAGAAAAAGCACAATGCCGAATTAAGTACAAGAAGACTGACTCTTTTTACTGTCTATGTTTTGAACCATTCCTGTGACACTAGCTATAGACTCCGATGCTTCACTCCAGGTTTACTGTATCCCTTGGACCTTCTTATTGACGATGAAACACAGAAATAGCTTCGGAATTAAATACAAAAGGCACAATGCCCACTTAAGTAAAAGAAGTCTGACTCTTCTTACTGTCTATGGTTTGAACCATTCCTGTGACACTAGTTGTAGATTCCGATGCTTCACTTCAGGTTTACTGTATACCCTGGACCTTCTTATTGACGATGAAACACAGAAATTGCATCGGAATTAAATACAAAAGGCACAATGCCGACTTAAGTACAAGAAGACTGACTCTTCTAACTGACTATGTTTTGAACCATTCCTGTGACACTAGTTATTGATTCCGATGCTTCATTTCATGTTTACTGTATCCCTCTGACCTTCTTATTGACGATGAAACACAGAAATTGCATCGGAATTAAATACAAAAGGCACAATGCCGAATTAAGTACAAGAAGACTGACTCTTCTTACTGTCTATGTTTGAACCTTTCGTGTGACACTAGTTATAGACTCAGATGCTTCACTCCAGGTTTACTGTATCCCTTGGACATTCTTCTTGACGATGAAACACAGAAATTGCATCGGAATTACATACAAAAGGCAAACTGCCAACTTAAGTACAAGAAGACTGACTCTTACTAGTGTCTATGTTTTGAACCATTCCTGTGACACTAGTCATAGATTCCGATGCTTCACTTCAGGTTTACTGTATCAATTGGACCTTCTTATTGACGAAGAAACAGAGAAATTGCATCGGAATTAAATACAAAAGGCGCAATACCGACTTAAGTACAAGAAGACTGACTCTTCTTACTGACTATGTTTTAAACCATTCGTGTGACACTAGTCATAGACTCCGATGCTTCACTTCAGGTTTACTGTATTCCTCCGACCGTCTTATTGACGACGAAACACAGAAATTGCATCGGAATTAAGTAGAGAATGCACAATGCCGACTTAAGTACAAGAAGACTGAATCTTCCAACTCTCTACGTTTTGAACCATTCCTGTGACATTAGTTATAGATTCCGATGTTTCACTTCAGTTTTACTGTATCCCTCTGACCTTCTTATTGACGATGAAACACAGAAATTGCATCAGAATTAAATTGGAATGGCACAATAACGACTTAAGTACAAGAAGACAGACTTTTCCTACTGTCTATGTTTTGAACCATTCCTGTGACACTAGTTTTTTATTCCGATGCTTCACTTCAGGTCTACTGTATCCCTTGGCCCTTCTTATTGACGATGAAACACAGAAATTGCATCGGAATTAAATAGAAAAAGCACAATGCCGAATTAAGTACAAGAAGACTGACTCTTCTTACTGTCTATGATTTGAACCATTCCTGTGACACTAGTTATAGACTCCGATGCTTCACTCCAGGTTTACTGTATCCCTCTGACCTTCTTATTGACGATGAAACACAGAAATTGCATCAGAATTAAATTGGAAACGCACAATACCGACTTAAGTACAAGAAGACTGACTCTTCCTACGGTCTATGCTTTGAACCATTCCTGTGACACTAGTTTTTTATTCCGATGCTTCACTTCAGGTTTACTGTATCTCTTGGCCCTTCTTATTGACGATGAAACACAGAAATTGCATCGGAATTAAATAGAAAAAGCACAATGCCGAATTAAGTACAAGAAGACTGACTCTTTTTACTGTCTATGTTTTGAACCATTCCTGTGACACTAGCTATAGACTCCGATGCTTCACTCCAGGTTTACTGTATCCCTTGGACCTTCTTATTGACGATGAAACACAGAAATAGCTTCGGAATTAAATACAAAAGGCACAATGCCCACTTAAGTAAAAGAAGTCTGACTCTTCTTACTGTCTATGGTTTGAACCATTCCTGTGACACTAGTTGTAGATTCCGATGCTTCACTTCAGGTTTACTGTATACCCTGGACCTTCTTATTGACGATGAAACACAGAAATTGCATCAGAATTAAATAGCAAAGGCACAATGATGACTTAAGTACAAGAAGACTGACTCTTCTTACTGACTATGTTTGAACCATTCCTGTGATACTAGTTATAGATTCCGATGATTCACTTCAGGTTTACTGTATCTCTTGTACCTTCTTATTGACGATGAAACACAGAAATTGAATCGGAATTAAATACAAAGGCACAATACCGACTTAAGTACAAGAAGATTGACTCTTCCTACTGTCTATGTTTTCAACCATTCCTGTGACACTAGTTTTTTATTCAGATGCTTCACTTAAGGTTTACTGTATCCCTCGGACCTTCGTATGGACGATGAAACACAGAAATTGCATCGGAATGAAATACAAAAGGCACAATGCCGACTTAAGTACAAGAAGACTGAATCTTCCAACTCTCTATGTTTTGAACCATTCCTGTGACACTAGTTATAGATTCCGATGCTTCAGTTCAGGTTTACTGTATCCCTCTGACCTTCTTATAGACGATGAAACACAGAAATTGCTTCGGAATTAAATAGAAAAGGCACAATACCGACTTAAGTACAAGAAGACTGACTCTTACTACTGTCTATGTTTTGAACCATTCCTGTGACACTAATTATAGATTCCGATGCTTGACATCAGGTTTACTCTATCCTTTGGACCTTCTTATTGACGATGTAACACACAATTTGCATCGGAATTATATACAAAAGGCACAATGCCGACTTAAGTACAAGAAGCCTGACTCTTCTTACTGACTATCTTTTGACTCATTCCTGTGACACTAGTTATACATTCCGATGGTTCATTTCAGGTCTACTGTATCCCTTGGACCTTCTTATTGACGATGAAACACAGAAATTGCATCGGAATTAAATACAAAAGGCACAATGCCGACTTAAGTACAAGAAGACTGACTCTTCCAACTCTCTATGTTTTGAACCATTCGTGAAACACTAGTTATAGATTCCGATGCTTCACTTAAGGTTTACTCTATCCCTCTGACCTTCTTATTGACGATGAATCACAGAAATTGCATTGGAATTAAATAAAAACGGCACAATGCCGACTTAACTACAAGAAGACTGACTCTTCTTACTGACTATGGTTTGAACCATTCCTGTGACACTAGTTATAGATTCCGATGCTTAACTTCAGGATTACTGTATCCCACTGACCTTCTTAGTGACGACGAAACACAGAAATTGAATCGGAAATAAACACAAAAAGCAGAATGCCGAGTAAAGTACAAGAATACTGACTCATCTTACTGTCTATGATTTGAAACGTCCCTGTGACACTAGTTATAGATTCCGGTGCTTCACTCCAGGTTACTGAATCCCTTGGGCCTTCGTATTGACGATGAAACACAGCAATTGCATCGGAATGAAATACAATAGGCACAATACCGACATAAGTACAAGAAGACTGACTCTTCTTACTGACTATGTTTTGAACCAATCCTGTGACACTAGTTATAGATTCCGATGCTTCACTTCAGGTTTACTGTATCCCTCTGACCTTCTTATTGACGATGAAACACTGAAATTTCATCGGAATTAAATACAAATGGCACAATGCCGAATTAAGTACAAGAAGACTGACTCTTCTTACTGTCTATGTGTTGAACCACTCCCGTGACACTAGTTATAGATTCCGATGCTTCACTTCAGGTTTACTGTACCCCTCTGACCTTCTTATTGACGATGAAACACAGAAATTGCATCAGAATTAAATAGCAAAGACACAATGATGACTTAAGTACAAGAAGACTGACTCTTCTTACTGACTATGTTTGAACCATTCCTGTGATACTAGTTATAGATTCCGATGATTCACTTCAGGTTTACTGTATCTCTTGTACCTTCTTATTGACGATGAAACACAGAAATTGAATCGGAATTAAATACAAAGGCACAATACCGACTTAAGTACAAGAAGATTGACTCTTCCCACTGTCTATGTTTTCAACCATTCCTGTGACACTAGTTTTTCATTCAGATGCTTCACTTAAGGTTTACTGTATCCCTCGGACCTTCTTATGGACGATGAAAGACAGAAATTGCATCGGAATGAAACACAAAAGGCACAATGCCGACTTAAGTACAAGAAGCTTGAATCTTCCAACTCTCTATGTTTTGAACCATTCCTGTAACACTAGTTATAGATTCCTATGCTTGAGTTCAGGTTTACTGTATCCGTCTGACCTTCTTATAGACGATGAAACACAGAAATTGCTTCGAAATTAAATAGAAAAGGCACAATACCGACTTAAGTACAAGAAGACTGACTCTTCCTACTGTCTATGTTTTGAACCATTCCTGTGACACTAATTATAGATTCCGATGCTTGACATCAGGTTTACTGTATCCCTTGGACCTTCTTATTGACGATGTAACACACAAATTGCATCGGAATTATATACAAAAGGCACATCGCCGACTTAAGTACAAGAAGCCTGACTCTTCTTACTGACTATCATTTGACTCATTCCTGTGACACTAGTTATAGATTCCGATGTTTCATTTCAGGTTTACTGTATCCCTTGGACCTTCTTATTGGTGATGAAACACAGAAATAGCATCAGAATTAAATACAAAAGGCACAATGCCGACTTAAGTACAAGAAGACTGACTCTTCCAACTCTCTATGTTTTGAACCATTCGTGAAACACTAGTTATAGATTCCGATGCTTCACTTAAGGTTTGCTGTTTCCCTCTGACCTTCTTATTGACGATGAATCACAGAAATTGCATTGGAATTAAATAAAAAAGCACAATGCCGACTTAACTACAAGAAGACTGACTCTTCTTACTGACTATGGTTTGAACCATTCCTGTGACACTAGTTATAGATTCCGATGCTTAACATCATTATTACTGCATCCCACTGACCTTCTTAGTGACGATGAAACACAGAAATTGAATCGGAAATAATTACAAAAAGCAGAATGCCGACTAAAGTACAAGAATACTGACTCATCTTACTGTCTATGATTTGAAACGTCCGTGTGACACTAGTTATAGATTCCGATGCTTCACTCCAGGTTACTGAATCCCTTGGACCTTCGTATTGACGATGAAACACAGCAATTGCATCGGAATGAAATACAATAGGCACAATACCGACATAAGTACAAGAAGACTGACTCTTCTCACTGACTATGTTTTGAACCATTCCAGTGACACTAGTTATAGATTCCGATGCTTCACATCAGGTTTACTGTATCCCTCTGACTTTCTTAATGACGATGAAACACAGAAATTGCATCGGAATTAAATACAAAAGGCACAATGCCGAATTAAGTACAAGAAGACTGACTCTTCTTACTGTCTATGTTTTGAACCATCCCTGTGACACTAGTTATAGATTCCGATGCTTCACTCCAGGTTTACCGTGTCCCTTGGACCTTCGTATTGACGATGAAACACAGAAATTGCATCGGAATGAAATACAAAAGGCACAATACCGACTTAAGTACAAGAAGACTGACTCTTCCGACTGTCTATGTTTTGAACCATTCCTGTGACACTAGTTATAGATTCCGATGCTTCACTCCAGGTTTACTGTGTCCCTTGGACCTTCTTATTGACGATGAAACACAGAAATTGCATCGGAATTAAATACAAAAGGCACAATGCCGTCTTAAGTACAAGAAGTCTGACTCTTACAACTCTCTATGTTTTAAACCACTCCTGTGCCACTAGTTATAGTTTCCGATACTTCACTTCAGGTTTACTGTATCCCTTGGACCTTCTTGTTGACGATGAAACACAGAAATTGCATCGGAAGTAAATACAAAAGGCACAATGCCGACTTAAGTACAAGAATACCGACTCATCTTACTTTCTATGTTTTGAACCGTCCCTGTGACACTAGTTATAGATTCCAATGCTTCACTCCAGAATTACTGTATCCCTTGGACCTTCTTATTGACGTTGAAACACAGACATTGCATCGGAAATAAATACAAAAGGCACAACGCCGACTTAAGTACAAGAAGAGTGACTCTTCTTACTGTCTATGAATTGAACCATTTCTGTGACACTAGTTACAGATTACGATGCTTCGCTTCAGGTTTACTGTATCCCTCTGACCTTCTTATTGACGATGAAACACAGAAAGTGCATCGGAATTAAATACAAAAGGCACAAAGCCGAATTAACTACAAGAAGACTGACTCTTCTTACTGTCTATGCGTTGAACCATTCCTGTGACACTAGTTATAGACTCCGATGCTTCACTCCAGGTTTACTGTATCCCTCTGACCTTCTTATTGCCGATGAAAGACAGATATTGCATCGGAATTAAATACAAAAGGCACAATGCCGACTAAAGTACAAGAAGACAGACTCATCTGACAGTCAATGTTTGAACCATTCCTGTGACACAACTTTTAGCTTCCGATGCTTCACTTCAGCTTTACTGTATCCCTTCGACCTTCTTATTGACGATGAAACACATAAATTGCATCGGAAATATATAGAAAAGGCACAATGCCGACTTAAGTACAGGAATACTGACTCATCTTACTGTCTATGTTTTGAACCGTCTCTGTGACACTAGTTATACATTCCGATGCTTCACTCCAGGTTTGCTGTATCCCTTGGACCTTCTTATTGACGTTGAAACACAGACATTGCATCGGAATTAAATTCAAAACGCACAACGCCGACTTAAGTACAAGAAGACTGACTCTTCCTACGGTCTATGCTTTGAACCATTCCTGTGACACTAGTTTTTTATTCCGATGCCTCACTTCAGGTTTACTGTATCCCTTGGCCCTTCTTATTGACGATGAAACACAGAAATTGCATCGGAATTAAATACAAAAGGCACAATGCCCACTTAAGTAAAAGAAGTCTGACTCTTCTTACTGTCTATGGTTTGAACCATTCCTGTGACACTAGTTGTAGATTCCGATGCTTCACTTCAGGTTTACTGTATACCTTGTTCCTTTTTATTGACGATGAAACACAGAAATTGCATTAGAATTAAATAGCAAAGGCACAATGATGACTTAAGTACAAGAAGACTGACTCTTCTTACTGACTATGTTTGAACCATTCCTGTGATACTAGTTATAGATTCCGATGCTTCACATCAGGTTTACTGTATCTCTCTGACCTTCTTATTGACGATGAAACACAGAAATTGCATCGGAATTAAATACAAAAGGCACAATGCCGAATTAAGTACAAGAAGACTGACTCTTCTTACTGTCTATGTGTTGAACCATTCCTTTGACACTAGTTATAGATTCCGATGCTTCACTTCAGGTTTACTGTATCCCTCTGACCTTCTTATTGACGATGAAACACAGAAATTGCGTCGGAATTAAATACAAAAGGCACAATGCCGACTTAAGTACAAGAAGACTGACTCTTCTAAGTGACTATGTTTTGAACCATTCCTGTGACACTAGTTATTGATTCCGATGCTTCATTTCATGTTTACTGTATCCCTCTGACATTCTTATTGACGATGAAGCACAGAAATTGCATCGGAATCAAATACAAAAGGCACAATGCCGAATTAAGTACAAGAAGACTGACTCTTCTTACTGTCTATGTTTGAACCTTTCCTGTGACACTAGTTATAGACTCCGATGCTTCACTCCAGGTTTACTGTATCCCTTGGACATTCTTCTTGACGATGAAACACAGAAATTGCATCGGAATTACATACAAAAGGCAAACTGCCGACATAAGTACAAGAAGACTGACTCTTACTAGTGTCTATATTTTGAACCATTCCTGTGACACTAATCATAGATTCCGATGCTTCACTTCAGGTTTACTGTATCAATTGGACCTTCTTATTGACGATGAAACAGAGAAATTGCATCGGAATTAAATACAAAAGGCGCAATACCGACTTAAGTACAAGATGACTGACTCTTCTTACTGACTATGCTTTAAACCATTCGTGTGACACTAGTCATAGACTCCGATGCTTCACTTCAGGTTTACTGTATTCCTCCGACCGTCTTATTGACGACGAAACACAGATATTGCATCGGAATTAAATAGAGAATGCACAATGCCGACTTAAGTACAAGAAGACTGAATCTTCCAACTCTCTATGCTTTGAACCATTCCTGTGACATTAGTTGTAGATTCCGATGTTTCACTTCAGGTTTACTGTATCCCTCTGACCTTCTTATTGACGATGAAACACAGAAATTGCATCAGAATTAAATTGGAATGGCACAATACCGACTTAAGTACAAGAAGACAGACTTTTCCTACTGTCTATGTTTTGAACCATTCCTGTGACACTAGTTTTTTATTCCGATGCTTCACTTCAGGTTTACTGTATCCCTTGGCCCTTCTTATTGACGATGAAACACAGAAATTGCATCGGAATTAAATAGAAAAAGCACAATGCCGAATTAAGTACAAGAAGACTGACTCTTCTTACTGTCTATCTTTTGAACCATTCCTGTGACACTAGTTTTAGACTCCGATGCTTTACTCCAGGTTTACTGTATCCCTCTGACCTTCTTATTAACGATGAAACACAGAAATAGCATTAGAATTAAATTGGAAACGCACAATGCCGACTTAAGTACAAGAAGACTGACTTTTCCTACGGTCTATGCTTTGAACCATTCCTGTGACACTAGTTTTTTATTCCGATGCTTCACTTCAGGTTTACTGTATCCCTTGGCCCTTCTTATTGACGATGAAAGACAGAAATTGCATCGGAATTAAATAGAAAAAGTACAATGCCGAATTAAGTACAAGAAGACTGACTCTTTTTACTGTCTATGTTTTGAACCATTCCTGTGACACTAGCTATAGACTCCGATGCTTCACTCCAGGTTTACTGTATCCCTACGACCTTCTTATTGACGATGAAACACAGAAATAGCATCGGAATTAAATACAAAAGGCACAATGCCCACTTAAGTAAAAGAAGTCTGACTCTTCTTACTGTCTATGGTTTGAACCATTCCTGTGACACTAGTTGTAGATTCCGATGCTTCACTTCAGGTTTACTGTATACCCTGGACCTTCTTATTGACGATGAAACACAGAAATTGCATCAGAATTAAATAGCAAAGGCACAATGATGACTTAAGTACAAGAAGACTGACTCTTCTTACTGACTATGTTTGAACCATTCCTGTGATACTAGTTATAGATTCCGACGATTCACTTCAGGTTTACTGTATCTCTTGTACCTTCTTATTGACGATGAAACACAGAAATTGAATCGGAATGAAATACAAAGGCACAATACCGACTTAAGTACAAGAAGATTTACTCTTCCTACTGTCTATGTTTTCAACCATTCCTGTGACACTAGTTTTTGTATCAGATGCTTCACTTAAGATCCACTGTATCCCTCGGACCTTCTTATGGACGGTGAAACACAGAAATTGCATCGGAATGAAATACAAAAGGCACAATGCCGACTTAAGTACAAGAAGACTGAATCTTCCAACTCTCTATGTTATGAACCATTCCTGTGACACTAGTTATAGATTCCGATGCTTCAGTTCAGGTTTACTGTATCCCTCTGACCTTCTTATAGACGATGAAACACAGAAATTGCTTCGGAATTAAATAGAAAAGGCACAATACCGACTTAAGTACAAGAAGACTGACTCTTCCTACTGTCTATGTTTTGAACCATTCCTGTGACACTAATTATAGATTCCGATGCTTGACATCAGGTTTACTGTATCCCTTGGACCTTCTTATTGACGATGTAACACACAAATTGCATCGGAATTATATACAAAAGGCACAATGCCGACTTAAGTACAAGAAGCCTGACTCTTCTTACTGACTATCTTTTGACTCATTCCGGTGACACTAGTTATAGATTCCGATGGTTCATTTCAGGTTTACTGTATCCCTTGGACCTTCTTATTGACGATGAAACACAGAAATTGCATCGGAATTAAATACAAAAGGCACAATGCCGACTTAAGTACAAGAAGACTGACTCTTCCAACTCTCTATGTTTTGAACCATTCGTGAAACACTAGTTATAGATTCCGATGCTTCACTTAAGGTTCACTGTATCCTTCTGACCTTCTTATTGACGATGAATCACAGAAATTGCATTGGAATTAAATAAAAAAGGCACAATGCCGACTTAACTACAAGAAGCTTGACTCTTCTTACTGACTATGGTTTGAACCATTCCTGTGACACTAGTTATAGATTCCGATGCTTAACTTCAGGATTACTGTATCCCACTGACCTTCTTAGTGACGATGAAACAGAGAAATTGAATCGGAATTAAATAGAAAAAGCACAATGCCGAATTAAGTACAAGAAGACTGACTCTTCTTACTGTCTATCTTTTGAACCATTCCTGTGACACTAGTTTTAGACTCCGATGCTTTACTCCAGGTTTACTGTATCCCTCTGACCTTCTTATTAACGATGAAACACAGAAATAGCATTAGAATTAAATTGGAAACGCACAATGCCGACTTAAGTACAAGAAGACTGACTTTTCCTACGGTCTATGCTTTGAACCATTCCTGTGACACTAGTTTTTTATTCCGATGCTTCACTTCAGGTTTACTGTATCCCTTGGCCCTTCTTATTGACGATGAAAGACAGAAATTGCATCGGAATTAAATAGAAAAAGTACAATGCCGAATTAAGTACAAGAAGACTGACTCTTTTTACTGTCTATGTTTTGAACCATTCCTGTGACACTAGCTATAGACTCCGATGCTTCACTCCAGGTTTACTGTATCCCTACGACCTTCTTATTGACGATGAAACACAGAAATAGCATCGGAATTAAATACAAAAGGCACAATGCCCACTTAAGTAAAAGAAGTCTGACTCTTCTTACTGTCTATGGTTTGAACCATTCCTGTGACACTAGTTGTAGATTCCGATGCTTCACTTCAGGTTTACTGTATACCCTGGACCTTCTTATTGACGATGAAACACAGAAATTGCATCAGAATTAAATAGCAAAGGCACAATGATGACTTAAGTACAAGAAGACTGACTCTTCTTACTGACTATGTTTGAACCATTCCTGTGATACTAGTTATAGATTCCGACGATTCACTTCAGGTTTACTGTATCTCTTGTACCTTCTTATTGACGATGAAACACAGAAATTGAATCGGAATGAAATACAAAGGCACAATACCGACTTAAGTACAAGAAGATTTACTCTTCCTACTGTCTATGTTTTCAACCATTCCTGTGACACTAGTTTTTGTATCAGATGCTTCACTTAAGATCCACTGTATCCCTCGGACCTTCTTATGGACGGTGAAACACAGAAATTGCATCGGAATGAAATACAAAAGGCACAATGCCGACTTAAGTACAAGAAGACTGAATCTTCCAACTCTCTATGTTATGAACCATTCCTGTGACACTAGTTATAGATTCCGATGCTTCAGTTCAGGTTTACTGTATCCCTCTGACCTTCTTATAGACGATGAAACACAGAAATTGCTTCGGAATTAAATAGAAAAGGCACAATACCGACTTAAGTACAAGAAGACTGACTCTTCCTACTGTCTATGTTTTGAACCATTCCTGTGACACTAATTATAGATTCCGATGCTTGACATCAGGTTTACTGTATCCCTTGGACCTTCTTATTGACGATGTAACACACAAATTGCATCGGAATTATATACAAAAGGCACAATGCCGACTTAAGTACAAGAAGCCTGACTCTTCTTACTGACTATCTTTTGACTCATTCCGGTGACACTAGTTATAGATTCCGATGGTTCATTTCAGGTTTACTGTATCCCTTGGACCTTCTTATTGACGATGAAACACAGAAATTGCATCGGAATTAAATACAAAAGGCACAATGCCGACTTAAGTACAAGAAGACTGACTCTTCCAACTCTCTATGTTTTGAACCATTCGTGAAACACTAGTTATAGATTCCGATGCTTCACTTAAGGTTCACTGTATCCTTCTGACCTTCTTATTGACGATGAATCACAGAAATTGCATTGGAATTAAATAAAAAAGGCACAATGCCGACTTAACTACAAGAAGCTTGACTCTTCTTACTGACTATGGTTTGAACCATTCCTGTGACACTAGTTATAGATTCCGATGCTTAACTTCAGGATTACTGTATCCCACTGACCTTCTTAGTGACGATGAAACAGAGAAATTGAATCGGAAATAAATACAAAAAGCAGAATGCCGACTAAAGTACAAGAATACTGACTCATCTTACTGTCTATGATTTGAAACGTGCCTGTGACACTAGTTATAGATTCCGGTGCTTCACTCCAGGTTACTGAATCCCTTGGACCTTCGTATTGACGATGAAACACAGCAATTGCATCGGAATGAAATACAATAGGCACAATACCGACATAAGTACAAGAAGACTGACTCTTCTTACTGACTATGTTTTGAACCATTCCAGTGACACTAGTTATAGATTCCGATGCTTCACATCAGGTTTACTGTATCTCTCTGACCTTCTTATTGACGATGAAACACAGAAATTGCATCGGAATTAAATACAAAAGGCACAATGCCGAATTAAGTACAAGAAGACTGACTCTTCTTACTGTCTATGTGTTGAACCATTCCTGTGACACTAGTTATAGATTCCGATGCTTCACTTCAGGTTTACTGTATCCCTCTGACCTTCTTATTGACGATGAAACACAGAAATTGCGTCGGAATTAAATACAAAAGGCACAATGCCGACTTAAGTACAAGAAGACTGACTCTTCCGACTGTCAATGCCTTGAACCATTCCTGTGACACTCGATATAGATTTCGATGCTTCACTCCAGGTTTACTGTGTCCCTTGGACCTTCTTATTGACGATGAAACACAGAAATAGCATCGGAATTAAATACAAAAGGCACAATGCCGACTTAAGTACAAGAAGACTGACTCTTCTAACTGACTATGCTTTGAACCATTCCTGTGACACTAGTTATTGATTCCGATGCTTCATTTCATGTTTACTGTATCCCTCTGACCTTCTTATTGACGATGAAACACAGAAATTGCATCGGAATTAAATACAAAAGGCACAATGCCGAATTAAGTACAAGAAGACTGACTCTTCTTACTGTCTATGTTTGAACCTTTCGTGTGACACTAGTTATAGACTCAGATGCTTCACTCCAGGTTTACTGTATCCCTTGGACATTCTTCTTGACGATGAAACACAGAAATTGCATCGGAATTACATACAAAAGGCAAACTGCCAACTTAAGTACAAGAAGACTGACTCTTACTAGTGTCTATGTTTTGAACCATTCCTGTGACACTAGTCATAGATTCCGATGCTTCACTTCAGGTTTACTGTATCAATTGGACCTTCTTATTGACGAAGAAACAGAGAAATTGCATCGGAATTAAATACAAAAGGCGCAATACCGACTTAAGTACAAGAAGACTGACTCTTCTTACTGACTATGTTTTAAACCATTCGTGTGACACTAGTCATAGACTCCGATGCTTCACTTCAGGTTTACTGTATTCCTCCGACCGTCTTATTGACGACGAAACACAGAAATTGCATCGGAATTAAGTAGAGAATGCACAATGCCGACTTAAGTACAAGAAGACTGAATCTTCCAACTCTCTACGTTTTGAACCATTCCTGTGACATTAGTTATAGATTCCGATGTTTCACTTCAGTTTTACTGTATCCCTCTGACCTTCTTATTGACGATGAAACACAGAAATTGCATCAGAATTAAATTGGAATGGCACAATAACGACTTAAGTACAAGAAGACAGACTTTTCCTACTGTCTATGTTTTGAACCATTCCTGTGACACTAGTTTTTTATTCCGATGCTTCACTTCAGGTCTACTGTATCCCTTGGCCCTTCTTATTGACGATGAAACACAGAAATTGCATCGGAATTAAATAGAAAAAGCACAATGCCGAATTAAGTACAAGAAGACTGACTCTTCTTACTGTCTATGATTTGAACCATTCCTGTGACACTAGTTATAGACTCCGATGCTTCACTCCAGGTTTACTGTATCCCTCTGACCTTCTTACTGACGATGAAACACAGAAATTGCATCAGAATTAAATTGGAAACGCACAATACCGACTTAAGTACAAGAAGACTGACTCTTCCTACGGTCTATGCTTTGAACCATTCCTGTGACACTAGTTTTTTATTCCGATGCTTCACTTCAGGTTTACTGTATCTCTTGGCCCTTCTTATTGACGATGAAACACAGAAATTGCATCGGAATTAAATAGAAAAAGCACAATCCCGAATTAAGTACAAGAAGACTGACTCTTTTTACTGTCTATGTTTTGAACCATTCCTGTGACACTAGCTATAGACTCCGATGCTTCACTCCAGGTTTACTGTATCCCTTGGACCTTCTTATTGACGATGAAACACAGAAATAGCTTCGGAATTAAATACAAAAGGCACAATGCCCACTTAAGTAAAAGAAGTCTGACTCTTCTTACTGTCTATGGTTTGAACCATTCCTGTGACACTAGTTGTAGATTCCGATGCTTCACTTCAGGTTTACTGTATACCCTGGACCTTCTTATTGACGATGAAACACAGAAATTGCATCAGAATTAAATAGCAAAGGCACAATGATGACTTAAGTACAAGAAGACTGACTCTTCTTACTGACTATGTTTGAACCATTCCTGTGATACTAGTTATAGATTCCGATGATTCACTTCAGGTTTACTGTATCTCTTGTACCTTCTTATTGACGATGAAACACAGAAATTGAATCGGAATTAAATACAAAGGCACAATACCGACTTAAGTACAAGAAGATTGACTCTTCCTACTGTCTATGTTTTCAACCATTCCTGTGACAGTAGTTTTTTATTCAGATGCTTCACTTAAGGTTTACTGTATCCCTCGGACCTTCTTATGGACGATGAAACACAGAAATTGCATCGGAATGAAATACAAAAGGCACAATGCCGAATTAAGTACAAGAAGACTGACTCTTCTTACTGTCTATGTTTGAACCATTCCTGTGACACTAGTTATAGATTCCGATGCTTCACGTCAGGTTTACTGTATCCCTCTGACCTTCTTATTGACGATGAAACACAGAAATTGCGTCGGAATTAAATACAAAAGGCACAATGCCGACTTAAGTACAAGAAGACTGACTCTTCCGACTGTCAATGCCTTGAACCATTCCTGTGACACTCGATATAGATTTCGATGCTTCACTCCAGGTTTACTGTGTCCCTTGGACCTTCTTATTGACGATGAAACACAGAAATAGCATCGGAATTAAATACAAAAGGCACAATGCCGACTTAAGTACAAGAAGACTGACTCTTCTAACTGACTATGTTTTGAACCATTCCTGTGACACTAGTTATTGATTCCGATGCTTCATTTCATGTTTACTGTATCCCTCTGACCTTCTTATTGACGATGAAACACAGAAATTGCATCGGAATTAAATACAAAAGGCACAATGCCGAATTAAGTACAAGAAGACTGACTCTTCTTACTGTCTATGTTTGAACCTTTCGTGTGACACTAGTTATAGACTCAGATGCTTCACTCCAGGTTTACTGTATCCCTTGGACATTCTTCTTGACGATGAAACACAGAAATTGCATCGGAATTACATACAAAAGGCAAACTGCCAACTTAAGTACAAGAAGACTGACTCTTACTAGTGTCTATGTTTTGAACCATTCCTGTGACACTAGTCATAGATTCCGATGCTTCACTTCAGGTTTACTGTATCAATTGGACCTTCTTATTGACGAAGAAACAGAGAAATTGCATCGGAATTAAATACAAAAGGCGCAATACCGACTTAAGTACAAGAAGACTGACTCTTCTTACTGACTATGTTTTAAACCATTCGTGTGACACTAGTCATAGACTCCGATGCTTCACTTCAGGTTTACTGTATTCCTCCGACCGTCTTATTGACGACGAAACACAGAAATTGCATCGGAATTAAGTAGAGAATGCACAATGCCGACTTAAGTACAAGAAGACTGAATCTTCCAACTCTCTACGTTTTGAACCATTCCTGTGACATTAGTTATAGATTCCGATGTTTCACTTCAGTTTTACTGTATCCCTCTGACCTTCTTATTGACGATGAAACACAGAAATTGCATCAGAATTAAATTGGAATGGCACAATAACGACTTAAGTACAAGAAGACAGACTTTTCCTACTGTCTATGTTTTGAACCATTCCTGTGACACTAGTTTTTTATACCGATGCTTCACTTCAGGTCTACTGTATCCCTTGGCCCTTCTTATTGACGATGAAACACAGAAATTGCATCGGAATTAAATAGAAAAAGCACAATGCCGAATTAAGTACAAGAAGACTGACTCTTCTTACTGTCTATGATTTGAACCATTCCTGTGACACTAGTTATAGACTCCGATGCTTCACTCCAGGTTTACTGTATCCCTCTGACCTTCTTATTGACGATGAAACACAGAAATTGCATCAGAATTAAATTGGAAACGCACAATACCGACTTAAGTAGAAGAAGACTGACTCTTCCTACGGTCTATGCTTTGAACCATTCCTGTGACACTAGTTTTTTATTCCGATGCTTCACTTCAGGTTTACTGTATCTCTTGGCCCTTCTTATTGACGATGAAACACAGAAATTGCATCGGAATTAAATAGAAAAAGCACAATGCCGAATTAAGTACAAGAAGACTGACTCTTTTTACTGTCTATGTTTTGAACCATTCCTGTGACACTAGCTATAGACTCCGATGCTTCACTCCAGGTTTACTGTATCCCTTGGACCTTCTTATTGACGATGAAACACAGAAATAGCTTCGGAATTAAATACAAAAGGCACAATGCCCACTTAAGTAAAAGAAGTCTGACTCTTCTTACTGTCTATGGTTTGAACCATTCCTGTGACACTAGTTGTAGATTCCGATGCGTCACTTCAGGTTTACTGTATACCCTGGACCTTCTTATTGACGATGAAACACAGAAATTGCATCAGAATTAAATAGCAAAGGCACAATGATGACTTAAGTACAAGAAGACTGACTCTTCTTACTGACTATGTTTGAACCATTCCTGTGATACTAGTTATAGATTCCGATGATTCACTTCAGGTTTACTGTATCTCTTGTACCTTCTTATTGACGATGAAACACAGAAATTGAATCGGAATTAAATACAAAGGCACAATACCGACTAAAGTACAAGAGGATTGACTCTTCCTACTGTCTATGTTTTCAACCATTCCTGTGACACTAGTTTTTTATTCAGATGCTTCACTTAAGGCTTACTGTATCCCTCGGACCTTCTTATGGACGATGAAACACAGAAATTGCATCGGAATGAAATACAAAAGGCACAATGCCGACTTAACTACAAGAAGACCGACTCTTCTTACTGACTATGGTTTGAACCATTCCTGTGACACTAGTTATAGATTCCGATGCTTAACTTCAGGATTACTGTATCCCACTGACCTTCTTAGTGACGACGAAACACAGAAATTGAATCGGAAATAAATACAAAAAGCAGAATGCCGAGTAAAGTACAAGAATACTGACTCATCTTACTGTCTATGATTTGAAACGTCCCTGTGACACTAGTTATAGATTCCGGTGCTTCACTCCAGGTTACTGAATCCCTTGGGCCTTCGTATTGACGATGAAACACAGCAATAGCATCGGAATGAAATACAATAGGCACAATACCGACATAAGTACAAGAAGACTGACTCTTCTTACTGACTATGTTTTGAACCAATCCTGTGACACTAGTTATAGATTCCGATGCTTCACTTCAGGTTTACTGTATCCCTCTGACCTTCTTATTGACGATGAAACACTGAAATTTCATCGGAATTAAATACAAATGGCACAATGCCGAATTAAGTACAAGAAGACTGACTCTTCTTACTGTCTATGTGTTGAACCACTCCCGTGACACTAGTTATAGATTCCGATGCTTCACTTCAGGTTTACTGTACCCCTCTGACCTTCTTATTGACGATGAAACACAGAAATTGCATCGGAATTAAATACAAAAGGCACAATGCCGACTTAAGTACAAGAAGACTGACTCTTCCGACTGTCTATGTTTGAACCATTCCTGTGACACTAGTTATAGATTCCGATGCTTCACTCCAGGTTTACTGTGTCCCTTGGACCTTCTTATCTATGATGAAACACAGATGTTGCATCGGAATTAAGTACAAAAGGCACAATGCCGTCTTAAGTGAAAGAAGCCTGACTCTTACAACTCTCTATGTTTTAAACCACTCCTGTGCCACCAGTTATAGATTCCGATGCTTCACTTCAGGTTTACTGTATCCCTTGGACCTTCTTGTTGACGATGAAACACAGAAATTGCATCGGAAGTAAATACAAAAGGCACAATGCCGACTTAAGTAGAAGAATACTGACTCATCTTATTTTCTATGTTTTGAACCGTCCCTGTGACACTAGTTATAGATTCCGATGCTTCACTCCAGAATTACTGTATCCCTTTGACCTTCTTATTGACGCTGAAACACAGACATTGCATCGGAATTAAATACAAAAGCACAACGCCGACTTAAGTACAAGAAGACTGACTCTTCTTACTGTCTATGGTTTGAACCATTTCTGTGACACTAGTTATAGATTCCGATGCTGCACTTCAGGTTTACTGTATCCCTCTGACCTTCTTATTGACGATGAAACACAGAAATTTCATCGGAATTAAATACAAATGGCACAATGCCGAATTAAGTACAAGAAGACTGACTCTTCTTACTGGCTATGTGTTGAACCATTCCCGTGACACTAGTTATAGATTCCGATGCTTCACTTCAGGTTTACTGTACCCCTCTGACCTTCTTATTGACGATGAAACACAGAAATTGCATCGGAATTAAATACAAAAGGCACAATGCCGACTGAAGTACAAGAAGACTGACTCTTCCGACTGTCTATGTTTTGAACCATTCCTGTGACACTAGTTATAGATTCCGATGCTTTACTCCAGGTTTACTGTGTCCTTTGGACCTTCTTATTGACGATGAAACACAGAAATTGCATCGGAATTAAATACAAAAGGCACAATGCCGACTTAAGTACAAGAAGGCTGACTCTTCCAACTGTCTATGCTTTAAACCATTCCTGTGCCACTAGTTACAGATTCCGATGCTTCACTTCATTTTTACTGTATACCTTGGACCTTCTTGTTGACGATGAAACACAGAAATTGCATCGGAAGTAAATACAAAAGGCACAATGCCGACTTAAGTACAAGGGTACTGACTCATCTTACTTTGTATGTTTTGAACCGTCCCTGTGACACTAGTTATAGATTCCGATGCTTCACTCCAGAATTACTGTATCACTTGGACCTTCTTATTGACGATGCAACACAGATATTGCATCGGAATTAAATACAAAATGCACAATGCCGGCTTAAGTACAAGAAGACTGACTCTTCTTACTGACTATGCTTTGAACTATTCCTGTGACACTAGTTATAGATTACGATGCTTCGCTTCAGGTTTACTGTATCCCTCTGAACTTCTTATTGACGATGAAACACAGAAATTGCATCGGAATTAAATACAAAAGGCACAATGCCGAATTAAGTACAAGAAGACTGACTCTTCTTACTGTCTATGCGTTGAACCATTCCTGTGACACTAGTTATAGACTCCGATGCTTCACTCCAGGTTTACTGTATCCCTCTGACCTTCTTATTGACGATGAAACACAGAAATTGCTTCGGAATTAAATACAAAAGGCACAATGCCGACTTAAGTAAAAGAAGACTGACTCTTCCTACGGTCTATGTTTTGAACCTTTCCTGTGACACTAGTTATAGATTCCGATGCTTCACTTCAGGTTTACTGTAACCCTGTGACCTTCTTATTGACGATGAAACACAGAAATTGCATCAGAATTAAATAAAAAATTCATAATACCGACTTAAGTACAAGAAGACTGACTCTTATTCCTGACTATATGTTGAACCATTCTTGTGACACTAGTCATAGATTCCGATGCTTAACTTCAGGATTACTGTATCCCTTGGACCTTCTTATTGACGATGAAACACAGAAATTGCATCGGAATTAGATACAAAAGGCACAATGCCGACATAAGTACAAGAAGACTGACACTTCTTACTGACTAAGTTTTGAACCATTCCTGTGACACTAGTTATAGATTCCGATGCTTCACTTCAGGTTTACTGTATCCCTCTGGCCTTCTTATTGACGATGAAACACAGAATTGCACCGGAATTAAATACAAAAGGCACAATGCCGAATTAAGTACAAGAAGACTGACTCTTCTTACTGTCTATGTTTTGAACCAACCCTGTGACACTAGTTATAGATTCCGATACATCACTCCAGGTTTACTGTATCCCTAAGACCTTCTTATTGACGATGAAACACATAATTGCATCGGAATTAAATACAATAGGCACAATGCCGACTTAAGTACAAGAAGACTGACTGTTCCTACTGTCTATGTTTTGAACCACTCCTGTGACACTAGTCATAGATTCCGATGCTTCACTTCAGGTTTACTGTATCCCTTGGACCTTCTTATAGACGATGAAACACAGAAATTGCATCGGAATTAAATACAAAAGGCACAATACCGACTTAAGTACAAGAAGACTGACTCTTCTTACTATGTTTTGAAACATTCCTGTGACACTAGTCATAGATTCCGATGCTTAACTTCGGAATTACTGTATCCCTCAGACCTTCTTATTGCCGATGAAAGACAGATATTGCATCGGAATTAAATACAAAAGGCACAATGCCAACTAAAGTACAAGAAGACTGACTCTTCTGACAGTCTATGTTTAAACCATTCCTGTGACACTACTGTTAGCTTCCGATGCTTCACTTCAGCTTTACTGTATCCCTTGGACCTTCTTTTTGACGATTAAACACATAAATTGCATATTAATTATATAGAAAAGGCACAATGCCGACTTAAGTACAGGAATACTGACTCATCTTACTGTATATGTTTTGAACCGTCTCTGTGACACTAGTTATTCATTCCGATGCTTCACTCCAGGTGTCCCTTGGACCTTCTTATTGACGTTGAAACACAGACATTCCATCGTAATTAACTACTAAACGCACAACGCCGACTTTAGTACAAGAAGACTGACTCTTTTTACTGACTATGCTTTGAACCATTTCTGTGACACTAGTTATAGATTCCGATGCTGCACTTCAGGTTTACTGTATCCCTCTGACCTTCTTATTGACGATGAAACACAGAAATTGCATCGGAATTAAATACAAAAGGCACAATGCCGAATTAAGTACAAGAAGACTGACTCTTCATACTGTCTATGTGTTGAACCATTCCTGTGACACTAGTTATAGATTCCGATGCTTCACTTCAGGTTTACTGTATCCCTCTGACCTTCTTATTGACGATGAAACACAGAAATTGCGTCGGAATTAAATACAAAAGGCACAATGCCGACTTAAGTACAAGAAGACTGACTCTTCCGACTGTCTATGTTTTGAACCACTCCTGTGACACTCGATATTGATTTCGATGCTTCACTCCAGGTATACTGTGTCCCTTGGACCTTCTTATTGACGACGAAACACAGAAATAGCATCGGAATTAAATACAATAGGCACAATGCCGACTTAAGTACAAGAAGACTGACACTTCCCACAGTCTAAGTTTTGAACCATTCCTGTGACTCTAGTTATAGATTCCGATGCTTCACTTCAGGTTTACTGTATCCCTCGGACCTTCTTATTGACGATGAAACACAGAAATTGTATCGGAATTAAACACAAAAGGCACAATACCGACTTAAGTACAAGAAGACTGACTCTACTTACTGACTATGTTTGGAACAATACCTGTGGCACTAGTCATAGATTCCGATGCTTAACTTCAGCATTACTGTATCCCTTGGACCTTCTTATTGACGATGAAACACAGAAATTGCATCGGAATTAAATACAAAAGGCACAATGCCGACTTAAGTACAAGAAGACTGACTCTTCTAACTGACTATGCTTTGAACCATTCCTGTGAGACTAGTTATTGATTCCGATGCTTCATTTCATGTTTACTGTATCCCTCTGACCTTCTTATTGACGATGAAACACAGAAATTGCATCGGAATTAAATACAAAAGGCACAATGCCGAATTAAGTACAAGAAGACTGACTCTTCTTACTGTCTATGTTTGAACCTTTCCTGTGACACTAGTTATAGACACCGATGCTTCACTCCAGGTTTACTGTATCCCTTGGACCTTCTTCGTGACGATGAAACACAGAAATTACATCGGAATTACATACAAAAGGCAAACTGCCGAATTAAGTACAAGAAAACTGACTCTTACCAGTGTCTATGTTTTGAACCATTCCTGTGACACTAGTTGTAGATTCCGATGCTTCACTTCAGGTTTACTGTATCAAGTGGACCTCCATATTGACGATGAAACAGAGAAATTGCATCGGAATTAAATACAAAAGGCGCAATACCGACTTAAGTACAAGATGACTGACTCTTCTTACTGACTATGTTTTAAACCATTCCTGTGACACTAGTCATAGACTCCGATGCTTCACTTCAGGTTTACTGTATTCCACCGACCGTCTTATTGACGACGAAACACAGAAATTGCATCGGAATTAAATAGAGAATGCACAATGCCGACTTAAGTACAAGAAGACTGAATCTTCCAACTCTCTATGTTTTGAACCATTCCTGTGACATTAGTTATAGATTCCGATGTTTCACTTCAGGTTTACTGTATCCCTCTGACCTTCTTATTGACGATGAAACACAGAAATTGCATCAGAATTAAATTGGAATGGCACAATACCGACTTAAGTACAAGAAGACTGACTTTTCCTACTGTCTATGATTTGAACCATTCCTGTGACACTAGTTTTTTATTCCGATGCTTCACTTCAGGTTTACTGTATCCCTTGGCCCTTCTTATTGACGATGAAACACAGAAATTGCATCGGAATTAAATAGAAAAAGCACAATGCCGAATTAAGTACAAGAAGACTGACTCTTCATACTGTCTATGTTTTGAACCATTCCTGTGACACTAGTTATAGACTCCGATGCTTCACTCCAGGTTTACTGTATCCCTTGGACCTTCTTATTGACGATGAAACACAGAAATAGCATCGGAATTAAATACAAAAGGCACAATGCCCACTTAAGTAAAACAAGTCTGACTCTTCTTACTGTCTATGGTTTGAACCATTCCTGTGACACTAGTTGTGGATTCCGGTGCTTCACTCCAGGTTTACTGTATACCTTGGACCTCCTTATTGACGATGAAACACAGAAATTGCATCAGAATTAAATACAAAAGGCACAATGATGACTTAAGTACAAGCATACAGACTCATCTTACTGTCTATGTTTTGAACCGTCACTGTGACACTGGTTATAGATTCCGATGCTTCACTTGAGGTTTACTGTATCCCTTGGACCTTCTTATTGACGATGAAACACAGAAATTGCATCGGAATTAAATACAAAAGGCACAATGCCGAATTAAGTACAAGAAGACTGACTCTTCTTACTGTCTATGTTTGAACCTTATCTGTGACACTAGTTATAGACTCCGATGCTTCACTCCAGGTTTACTGTATCCCTTGGACCTTCTTCTTGACGATGAAACACAGAAATTGCATCGGAATTACATACAAAAGGCAAACTGCTGAATTAAGTACAAGAAGACTGACTCTTACTAGTGTCTATGTTTTGAACCATTCCTGTGACACTAGTTGTAGATTCAGATGCTTCACTTCAGGTTTACTGTATCAAGTGGACCTTCATATTGACGATGAAACAGAGAAATTGCATCGGAATTAAATACCAAAGGCGCAATACCGACTTAAGTACAAGATGACTGACTCTTCTTACTGACTATGTTTTAAACCATTCCTGTGACACTAGTCATAGACTCCGATACTTCACTTCAGGTTTACAGTATTCCATCGACCGTCTTATTGACGACGAAACACAGAAATTGCATCGGAATTAAATAGAGAATGCACAATGCCGACTTAAGTACAAGAAGACTGACTCTTCTTACTGTCTATGTTTTGTACCATTCCTGTGACACTAGTTATAGACTCCGATGCTTCACTCCAGGTTTACTGTATCCCTTGGACCTTCTTATTGACGATGAAACACAGAAATAGCCTCGGAATTAAATACAAAAGGCGCAATGCCCACTTAAGTAAAACAAGTCTGACTCGTCTTACTGTCTATGGTTTGAACCATTCCGGTGACACTAGTTGTGGATTCCGGTGCTTCACTCCAGGTTTACTGTATACCTTGGACCTCTTTATTGACGATGAAACACAGAAATTGCATCAGAATTAAATACAAAAGGCACAATGATAACTTAAGTACAAGCATACAGACTCATCTTACTGTCTATGTTTTGAACCGTCCCTGTGACACTGGTTATAGATTCCGATGCTTCACTTGAGGTTTACTGTATCCCTTGGACCTACTTATTGACGATGAAACACAGAAATTGCATCGGAAATAAATACAAAAAGCACAATGCCGACTTAAGTACAAGAAGACTGACTTTTCATACTGACTATGTTTGAACCATTCCTGTGACACTAGGCATAGATTCCGATGCTTCACATCAGGTTTACTGTATCCCTCTGACCGTCTTATTGACGATGAAACAGAGAAAATGAATCGGAATTAAATAGAAAAGGCACAATGCCGACATAAGTACAAGAAGACTGAATCTTCCAACTCTCTATGTTTTGAACCATTCCTGTGACACTAGTTATAGATTCCGATGCTTCACTTCAGGTTTACTCTATCCCTCTGACCTTCTTATTGACGATGAAACACAGAAATTGCATCGGAATTAAATAGAAAAGGCACAATACCGACTTAAGTACAAGAAGACTGACTCTTCCTTCTGTCTATGCTTTCAACCATTCCTGTGACACTAGTTTTTTATTCAGATGCTTCACTTGAGGTTTACTGTACCCCTCGGACCTTCTTATGGACGATGAAACACAGAAATAGCATCGGAATTAAATACAAAAGGCAGAATGCCGAATTAAGTACAAGAAGACTGACTCTTCCTACTGTCTATGCTTTGAACCATTCCTGTGACACTAGTTATAGATTCCGATGCTTGACATCAGGTTTATTGTATCCCTTGGACCTTCTTATTGACGATGTAACACACAAATTGCATCGGAATTATATACAAAAGGCACATTGCCGACTTAAGTACAAGAAGACTGACTCTTCTTACTGACTATGTTTTGAACCATTCCTGTGACACTAGTTATAGATTACGATGCTTAACTTCAGGATTACTGTATCCCACTGATCTTCTTAGTGACGATGAAACAGAGAAATTGAATCGGAAATAAATACAAAAAGCAGAATGCCGACTAAAGTACAAGAATACTGACTCATCTTACTGTCTACGTTTTGAACCGTCCCTGTGACACTAGTTATAGATTCCGATGGTTCAGTCCAGGTTACTGTATCCCTTGGACCTTCGTATTGACGATGAAACACAGGAATTGCATCGGAATTAAATACAAAAGGCACAACACCGACATAAGTACAAGAAGACTGACTCCTCTTACTGACTATGTTTTGAACCATTCCAGTGACACTAGTTATAGATTCCGATGCTTCACATCAGGTTTACTGTATCCCTCTGACCTTCTTATTGACGATGAAACACAGAAATTGCATCGGAATTAAATAGAAAAGGCACAATGCCGACTTAAGTACTAGAAGACTGACTCTTCTTACTGACTATGTTTTGAACCATTCCTGTGACACTAGTTATTGATTCCAATGCTTCATTTCATGTTTACTGTATCCCTCTGACCTCCTTATTGACGATGAAACACAGAAATTGCATCGGAATTAAATACAAAAGGCACAATGCCGAATTAAGTACAAGAAGACTGACTCTTCTTACTGTCTATGTGTGAACCTTTCCTATGACACTAGTTATGGACTCCGATGCTTCACTCCAGGTTTACTGTATCCCTTGGACCTTCTTCTTGACGACGAAACACAGAAATTGCATCGGAATTACATACAAAAGGCAAACTGCCGACTTAAGTACAAGAAGACTGACTCTTACTAGTATCTATGTATGAACCATTCCTGTGACACTAGTCATAGATTCCGATGCTTCACTTCAGGTTTACTGTATCAATTGGGCCTTCTTATTGACGATGAAACAGAGAAATTTCATCGGAATTAAATAGCGAATGCACAATGCCGACTTAAGTACAAGAAGACTGAATCTTCCAACTCTCTATGTTTTGAACCATTCCTGTGACATTAGTTATAGATTCCGGTGTTTCACTTCAGGTATACTGTATCCCTCTGACCTTCTTATTGACGATGAAACACAGAAATTGCATCAGAATTAAATTGGAATGGCACAATACCGACTTAAGTACAAGAAGACTGACTCTTCCTACTGTCTATGTTTTGAACCATTCCTGTGACACTAGTTTTTTTTCCGATGCTTCACTTCAGGTTTACTGTATCCCTTGGCCCTTCTTATTGACGATGAAACACAGAAATTGCATCGGAATTAAATAGAAAAAGCACAATGCCGAATTAAGTACAAGAAGACTGACTCTTCTTACTGTCTATGTTTTGAACCATTCCTGTGACACTACTTATAGACTCCGATGCTTCACTCCAGGTTTACTGTATCCCTTGGACCTTCTTATTGACGATGAAACACAGAAATAGCATCGGAATTAAATACAAAAGGCACAATGCCCACTTAAGTAAAACAAGTCTGACTCTTCTTACTGTCTATGGTTTGAACCATTCCTTTGACACTAGTTGTAGATTCCGATGCTTCACTCCAGGTTTACTGTATGCCTTGGACCGTCTTATTGACGATGAAACACAGAAATTGCATCAGAATTAAATACAAAAGGCACAATGATCACTTAAGTACAAGCATACAGACTCATCTTACTGTCTATGCTTTGAACCGACTCTATGACACTAGTTATAGATTCCGATGCTTCACTTGAGGTTTACTGTATCCCTTGGACCTACTTATTGACGATGAAACACAGAAATTGCATCGGAAATAAATACAAAAAGCACAATGCCGACTTAAGTACAAGAAGACTGACTCTTCTTACTGACTATGTTTTGAACCATTGCTGTTACACTAGTTATAGATTCCAATGCTTCACTTCAGGTTTACAGTATGCCTCAGACCTTCTTAATGACGATGAAACACAGAAATTGCATCAGAATTAAATGCAAAAGGCACAATGCCGAATTAAGTACAAGAAGACTGACTCTCCTTACTGTCTATGTTTTGAACCATTCCTGTGACACTAGTTGTAGACTCCAATGCTTCACTCCAGTTTTACTGTATCTCTTGGACCTTCTTGTTGACGATGAAACACAGAAATAGCATCGGATTTAAATACAAAAGGCACAATGCCGACTTAAGTAAAAGAAGTCCGACTCTTCTTACTGTCTATGCTTTGAACCATTCCTGTGACACTAATTATAGATTCCGATGCTTCACTCCAGGTTTACTGTATCCCTCTGACCTTCTTTTTGACGATGAAACACAGAAATTGCATCGGAATTAAATACAAAAGGCACAATGCCGACTTAGGTACTAGAAGACTGACTCTTCTTACTGACTATGTTTTGAACCATTCCTGTGACACTAGTTATTGATTCCGATGCTTCATTTCATGTTTACTGTATCCCTTAGACCTTCTTATTGACGATGAAACACAGAAATTGCATCGGAATTAAATACAAAAGGCACAATGCCGAATTAAGTACAAGAAGACTGACTCTTCTTACTGTCTATGTTTGAACCTTTCCTATGACACTAGTTAATGACTCCGATGCTTCACTCCAGGTTTACTGTATCCCTTGGACCTTCTTCTTGACGATGAGACACAGAAATTGCATCGGAATTACATACAAAAGGCAAACTGCCGACTTAAGTACAAGAAGACTGACTCTTACTAGTGTCTATGTATGAACCATTCCTGTGACACTAGTCATAGATTCCGATGCTTCACTTTAGGTTTACTGTATCAATTGGACCTTCTTATTGACGATGAAACAGAGAAATTGCATCGGAATTAAATACAAAAGGCGCAATACCGACTTAAGTACAAGATGACTGACTCTTCTCACTGACTATGTTTTAAACCATTCCTGTGACACTAGTCATAGACTCCGATGCTTCACTTCAGGTTTACTGTATTCCTCCGACCGTCTTATTGACGACGAAACACAGAAATTGCATCGGAATTAAATAGAGAATGCACAATGCCGACTTAAGTACAAGAAGACTGAATCTTCCAACTCTCTATGTTTTGAACCATTCCTGTGACATTAGTTATAGATTCCGAAGTTGCACTTCAGGTTTACTGTATCCCTCTGACCTTCTTATTGACGATGAAACACAGAAATTGCATCAGAATTAAATTGGAATGGCACAATACCGACATAAGTACAAGAAGACTGACTCTTCCTACTGTCTATGTTTTGAACCATTCCTGTGGCACTAGTTTTTTATTCCGATGCTTCACTTCAGGTTTACCGTATCCCTTGGCCCTTCTTAATGACGATGAAACACAGAAATTGCATCGGAATTAAATAGAAAAAGCACAATGCCGAATTAAGTACAAGAAGACTGACTCTTCTTACTGTCTATGTTTTGAACCATTCCTGTGACACTAGTTATAGACTCCGATGCTTCACGCCAGGTTTACTGTATCCCTTGGACCTTCTTATTGACGTTGAAACACAGAAATGGCATCGGAATGAAATACAAAAGGCACAATGCCCACTTAAGTAAAAGAAGTCTGACTCCTCATACTGTCTATGGTTTGAACCATTCCTGTGACACTAGTTGTAGATTCCGATGCTTCTCTCCAGGTTTACTGTATACCTTGGACCTTCTTATTGACCATGAAACACAGAAATTGCATCAGAATTAAATACAAATGGCACAATGATGACTTAAGTACAAGCATACAGACTCATCTTACTGTCTATGCTTTGAACCGTCTCTGTGACACTAGTTATAGATTCCGATGCTTCACTTGAGGTTTACTGTATCCCTTGGACCTACTTATTGACGATGAAACACAGAAATTGCATCGGAAATAAATACAAAAAGCACAATGCCGACTTAAGTACAAGAAGACTGACTCTTCTTACTGACTGTGTTTTGAACCATTCCTGTTACACTAGTTATAGATTCCAATGCTTCACTTCAGGTTTACAGTATCCCTCTGACCTTCTTAATGACGATGAAACACAGAAATTGCATCAGAATTAAATGCAAAAGGCACAATGCCGAATTAAGTACAAGAAGACTGACTCTCCTTACTGTCTATGTTTTGAACCATTCCTGTGACACTAGTTATAGACTCCAATGCTTCACTCCAGTTTTACTGTATCCCTTGGACCTTCTTGTTGACGATGAAACACAGAAATAGCATCGGAATTAAATACAAAAGGCACAATGCCGACTTAAGTAAAAGAAGTACGACTCTTCTTACTGTCTATGGTTTGAACCCTTGCTGTGACACTAGTTATAGATTCCGATGCTTCACTCCAAGTTTACTGTATACCTTGGACCTTCTTATTGACGATGAAACACAGAAATTGCATCAGAATTAAATAGAAAAGGCACAATGATGACTTAAGTACAAGAAGACTGACTCTTCTTACTGTCTATGTTTGAACCTTTCCTATGACACTAGTTATGGACTCCGATGCTTCACTCCAGGTTTACTGTATCCCTTGGACCTTCTTCTTGACGATGAAACACAGAAATTGCATCGGAATTACATACAAAAGGCAAACTGCCGACTTAAGTACAAGAAGACTGACTCTTACTAGTGTCTATGTATGAACCATTCCTGTGACACTAGTCATAGATTCCGATGCTTCACTTCAGGTTTACTGTATCAATTGGACCTTCTTATTGACGATGAAACAGAGAAATTGCATCGGAATTAAATACAAAAAGCGCAATACCGGCTTAAGTACAAGATGACTGACTCTTCTTACTGACTATGTTTTAAACCATTCCTGTGACACTAGTCATAGACTCCGATGCTTCACTTCAGGTTTACTGTATTCCTCCGACCGTCTTACTGACGACGAAACACAGAAATTGCATCGGGATTAAATAGAGAATGCACAATGCCGACTTAAGTACAAGAAGACTGAATCTTCCAACTCTCTATGTTTTGAACCATTCCTGTGACATTAGTTATAGATTCAGATGTTGCACTTCAGGTTTACTGTATCCCTCTGACCTTCTTATTGACGATGAAACACAGAAATTGCATCAGAATTAAATTGGAATGGCACAATACCGACTTAAGTACAAGAAGACTGACTCTTCCTACTGTCTATGTTTTGAACCATTCCTGTGACACTAGTTTTTTATTCCGATGCTTCACTTCATGTTTACTGTATCCCTTGGCCCTTCTTAATGACGATGAAAGACAGAAATTGCATCGGAATTAAATAGAAAAAGCACAATGCCGAATTAAGTACAAGAAGACTGACTCTTCTTACTGTCTATGTTTTGAACCATTCCTGTGACACTAGTTATAGACTCCGATGCTTCACTCCAGGTTTACTGTATCCCTTGGACCTTCTTATTGACGATGAAACACAGAAATAGCATCGGAATGAAATACAAAAGGCACAATGCCCACTTAAGTAAAAGAAGTCTGACTCCTCTTACTGTCTATGGTTTGAACCATTCATGTGACACTAGTTATAGACTCCAATGCTTCACTCCAGTTTTACTGTATCCCTTGGACCTTCTTGTTGACGATGAAACACAGAAATAGCATCGGAATTAAATACAAAAGGCACAATGCCGACTTAAGTAAAAGAGGTACGACTCTTCTTACTGTCTATGGTTTGAACCATTGCTGTGACACTAGTTATAGATTCCGATGCTTCACTCCAGGTTTACTGTATACCTTGGACCTTCTTTTTGACGATGAAACACAGAAATTGCATCAGAATTAAATAGAAAAAATGCACAATGATGACTTAAGTACAAGAAGACTGACTCTTCTTATTGACTGTGTTTGAACCATTCTTGTGATACTAGTTATAGATTCCGATGATTCACTTCAGGTTTACTGTATCCCTTGTACCTTCTTAATGACGATGAAACACAAAAATTGCATCGGAATTAAATACAAAAGGCACAATACCGACTTAAGTACAAGAAGACTGAATTTTCATACTGACTATGTTTGAACCATTCCTGTGACACTAGGCATAGATTCCGATGCTTCACTTCAGGTTTACTGTATCCCTCTGACCGTCTTATTGACGATGAAACAGAGAAAATGCATCGGAATTAAATAGAAATGGCACAATGCCGACATAAGTACAAGAAGACTGAATCTTCCAACTCTCTATGTTTTGAACCATTCCTGTGACACTAGTTATAGATTCCGATGCTTCATTTCAGGTTTACCGTATCCCTCTGACCTTCTTATTGACGATGAAACACAGAAATTGCATCGGAATTAAATAGAAAAGGCACAATACCGACTTAAGTACAAGAAGACTGACTCTTCCTTCTGTCTATGTTTTCAACCATTCCTGTGACACTAGTTTTTTATTCAGATGCTTCACTTGAGGTTTACTGTATCCCTGGGACCTTCTTATGGACGATGAAACACAGAAATTGCATCGGAATTAAATACAAAAGGCACAATGCCGACTTAAGTGCAAGAAGACTGAATCTTCCAACTCTCTATGTTTTGAACCATTCCTGTGACACTAGTTATAGATTCCGATGCTTCCGTTCAGGTTTACTGTATCCCTCTGACCTTCTTATAGACGATGAAACACAGAAATTTCATCGGAATTAAATAGAAAAGACACAATACCGACTTAAGTACAAGAAGACTGACTCTTCCTACTGTCTATGCTTTGAACCATTCCTGTGACACTAGTTATAGATTCCAATGCTTGACATCAGGTTTATTGTATCCCTTGGACCTACTTATTGACGACGTAACACACAAAGTGCATCGGAATTATATACAAAAGGCACATTGCCGACTTAAGTACAAGAAGACTGACTCTTCTTACTGGCTATGTTTGAACCATTCCTGTGACACTAGTTATAGATTACGATGCTTAACTTAAGGATTACTGTATCCCACTGATCTTCTTAGTGACGATGAGACACAGAAATTGTATCGGAAATAAATACAAAAAGCAGAATGCCGACTAAAGTACAAGAATACTGACTCATCTTACTGTCTATGTTTTGAACCATCCCTGTAACACTAGTTATAGATTCCGATGCTTCACTCCAGGTTACTGTATCCCTTGGACCTTCGTATTGACGATGAAACACAGGAATTGAATCGAAATTAAATACAAAAGGCACAATACCGTCATAAGTACAAGAAGACTGACTCTTCTTACTGACTATGTTTTGAACCATTCCAGTGACACTAGTTATAGATTCCGATGCTTTACATCAGGTTTACTGTATCCCTCTGACCGTCTTATTGACGATGAAACACAGAAATTGCATCGGAATTAAATACAAAAGGCACAATGCCGAATTAAGTACAAGATGACTGACTCTTCTTACTGTCTATGTTTTGAACCATCCCTGTGACACTAGTTATAGATTCCGATGCTTCACTCTAGGTTTAATGTATCCCTATGACCTTCTTATGGACGATGAAACACAGAAATTGCATCGGAATTAAATACAATAGGCACAATGCCGACTTAACTACAAGAAGACTGACTGTTCCTTCTGTCTATGTTTTGAACCACTCCTGTGACACTAGTCATAGATTCCGATGCTTCACTACAGGTTTACTGTTGCCCTTGGACCTTCATATAGACGATGAAACACAGACATTGCATCGGATTAAATACAAAAGGCACAACGCCGACTTAAGTACAAGAAGACTGACTCTTCTTACTGTCTATGTGTTGAACCATTCCCGTGACACTAGTTATAGATTCCGATGCTTCACTTCAGGTTTACTGTATCCCTCCGACCTTCTTATTGACGATGAAACACAGAAATTGCATCGGAATTAAATACAAAAGACACCATGCCGACTTAAGTACAAGAAAACTGTCTCTTCCGACTGTCTATGTTTTGAACCATTCCTGTGATACTAGTTATAGATTCCGATGCTTCACTCCAGGTTTACTGTGTCCCTTGGACCTTCTTATTGACGATGAAACACAGAAATTGCATCGGAATTAAATACAATAGGCACAATGCCGACTTAAGTACAAGAAGACTGACTCTTCCCACTGTCTAAGATTTGAACCATTCCTGTGACACTAGTTATAGATTCCGATGCATCACTTCAGGTTTACTGTATCCCTTGGACCTTCTTGTTGACGATGAAACACAGAAATTGCATCGGAAGTAAATACAAAAGGCACAATGCCGACTTAAGTACAAGAATACTGACTCATCTTACTTTCTATGTATTGAACCGTCCCTGTGACACTAGTTATAGATTCCGATGCTTCACTCCAGAATTACTGTATCCCTTGGACCTTCTTATTGACGATGAAACACAGAAATTGTATCGGAATTAAATACAAAAGGCACAATGCCGGCCTAAGTACAAGAAGACTGACTCTTCTTACTGGCTATGTTTTGAACTATTCCTGTGACACTAGTTATAGATTACGATGCTTCGCTTCAGGCTTACTGTATCCCTCTGACCTTCTTATTGACGATGAAACACAGAAATTGCATCGGAATTAAATACAAAAGGCACAATGCCGAATTAAGTACAAGAAGACTGACTCTTCTTACTGTCAATGTGTTGAACCATTGCTGTGACACTAGTTATAGACTCCGATGCTTCACTCCAAGCTTACTGTATCCCTCTGACCTTCTTATTGACGATGAAACACTGTAATTGCTTCGGAATTAAATACAAAAGTCACAATGCCGACTTAAGTAAAGAAGACTGTCTCTTCCTACTGTCTATATTTTGAACCATTCCTGTGACACTAGTTATAGATTCCGATGTTTGACATCAGGTTTACTGTATCCCTTGGACCTTCCTATTGACGATGTAACACACAAATTGCATCGGAATTATATACAAAAGGCACATTGCCGACTTAAGTACAAGAAGACTGACTCTTCTTACTGACTATGTTTTGAACCATTCCTGTGACACTACTTATAGATTACGATGCTTAACTTCAGGATTACTGTATCCCACTGATCTTCTTAGTGACGATGAAACACTGAAATTGAATCGGAAATAAATACAAAAAGCAGAATGCCGACTAAAGTACAAGAATACTGACTCATCTTACTGTCTATGTTTTGAACCGTCCCTGTGACACTAGTTATAGATTCCGATGCTTCACTTCAGGTTTACTGTATCAATGGGACCTTCTTATTGACGATGAAACACAGTAATTGCATCGGAATTAAATACAAAAGGCACAATGCCCACTTAAGTAAAACAAGTCTGACTCTTCTTACTGTCTATGGTTTGAACCATTCCTGTGACACTAGTTGTAGATTCTGATGCTTCACTCCAGGTTTACTGAATACCTTGGACCTTCTTATTCACTATGAAACACAGAAATTGCATCGGAATTAAATACAAAAGGCACAATGCCGACTTAAGTACAAGAAGACTGACTCTTCTTACTGTCTATGTTTTGAACCATTCCTGTGACTCTAGTTATAGATTCCGATGCTTCACTTCAGGTTTACTGTATCCCTCTGACCTTCTGATTGACGATGAAACACAGAAATTGCATCGGAATTTAATACAAATGGCACAATGCCGACTTAAGTACAAGAAGGCTGACTCTTCCAACTGTCTATGTTTTAAACCATTCCTGTGCCACTAGTTATAGATTCCGATGCTTCACTTCACGTTTACTGTATCCCTTGGACCTTCTTGTTGACGATGAAACACAGAAATTGCATCGGAAGTAAATACAAAAGGCACAATGCCGAATTAAGTACAAGATGACTGATTCTTCTTACTGTCTATGTTTTGAACCATCCCTGTGACACTAGTTATAGATTCCGATGCTTCACTCTAGGTTTAATGTATCCCTATGACCTTCTTATGGACGATGAAACACAGAAATTGCATCGGAATTAAATACAATAGGCACAATGCCGACTTAACTACAAGAAGACTGACTGTTCCTTCTGTCTATGTTTTGAACCACTCCTGTGACACTAGTCATAGATTCCGATGCTTCACTACAGGTTTACTGTTGCCCTTGGACCTTCATATAGACGATGAAACACAGACATTGCATCGGATTAAATACAAAAGGCACAACGCCGACTTAAGTACAAGAAGACTGACTCTTCTTACTGTCTATGTGTTGAACCATTCCCGTGACACTAGTTATAGATTCCGATGCTTCACTTCAGGTTTACTGTATCCCTCCGACCTTCTTATTGACGATGAAAAACAGAAATTGCATCGGAATTAAATACAAAAGACACCATGCCGACTTAAGTACAAGAAAACTGTCTCTTCCGACTGTCTATGTTTTGAACCATTCCTGTGATACTAGTTATAGATTCCGATGCTTCACTCCAGGTTTACTGTGTCCCTTGGACCTTCTTATTGACGATGAAACACAGAAATTGCATCGGAATTAAATACAATAGGCACAATGCCGACTTAAGTACAAGAAGACTGACTCTTCCCACTGTCTAAGATTTGAACCATTCCTGTGACACTAGTTATAGATTCCGATGCATCACTTCAGGTTTACTGTATCCCTTGGACCTTCTTGTTGACGATGAAACACAGAAATTGCATCGGAAGTAAATACAAAAGGCACAATGCCGACTTAAGTACAAGAATACTGACTCATCTTACTTTCTATGTATTGAACCGTCCCTGTGACACTAGTTATAGATTCCGATGCTTCACTCCAGAATTACTGTATCCCTTGGACCTTCTTATTGACGATGAAACACAGAAATTGTATCGGAATTAAATACAAAAGGCACAATGCCGGCCTAAGTACAAGAAGACTGACTCTTCTTACTGGCTATGTTTTGAACTATTCCTGTGACACTAGTTATAGATTACGATGCTTCGCTTCAGGCTTACTGTATCCCTCTGACCTTCTTATTGACGATGAAACACAGAAATTGCATCGGAATTAAATACAAAAGGCACAATGCCGAATTAAGTACAAGAAGACTGACTCTTCTTACTGTCAATGTGTTGAACCATTGCTGTGACACTAGTTATAGACTCCGATGCTTCACTCCAAGCTTACTGTATCCCTCTGACCTTCTTATTGACGATGAAACACTGTAATTGCTTCGGAATTAAATACAAAAGGCACAATGCCGACTTAAGTAAAGAAGACTGTCTCTTCCTACTGTCCATATTTTGAACCATTCCTGTGACACTAGTTATAGATTCCGATGTTTGACATCAGGTTTACTGTATCCCTTGGACCTTCCTATTGACGATGTAACACACAAATTGCATCGGAATTATATACAAAAGGCACATTGCCGACTTAAGTACAAGAAGACTGACTCTTCTTACTGACTATGTTTTGAACCATTCCTGTGACACTACTTATAGATTACGATGCTTAACTTCAGGATTACTGTATCCCACTGATCTTCTTAGTGACGATGAAACACTGAAATTGAATCGGAAATAAATACAAAAAGCAGAATGCCGACTAAAGTACAAGAATACTGACTCATCTTACTGTCTATGTTTTGAACCGTCCCTGTGACACTAGTTATAGATTCCGATGCTTCACTTCAGGTTTACTGTATCAATGGGACCTTCTTATTGACGATGAAACACAGTAATTGCATCGGAATTGAATACAAAAGGCACAATGCCCACTTAAGTAAAACAAGTCTGACTCTTCTTACTGTCTATGGTTTGAACCATTCCTGTGACACTAGTTGTAGATTCTGATGCTTCACTCCAGGTTTACTGTATACCTTGGACCTTCTTATTCACTATGAAACACAGAAATTGCATCGGAATTAAATACAAAAGGCACAATGCCGACTTAAGTACAAGAAGACTGACTCTTCTTACTGTCTATGTTTTGAACCATTCCTGTGACTCTAGTTATAGATTCCGATGCTTCACTTCAGGTTTACTGTATCCCTCTGACCTTCTGATTGACGATGAAACACAGAAATTGCATCGGAATTTAATACAAATGGCACAATGCCGACTTAAGTACAAGAAGGCTGACTCTTCCAACTGTCTATGTTTTAAACCATTCCTGTGCCACTAGTTATAGATTCCGATGCTTCACTTCGCGTTTACTGTATCCCTTGGACCTTCTTGTTGACGATGAAACACAGAAATTGCATCGGAAGTAAATACAAAAGGCACAATGCCGACTTAAGTACACGAATACTGACTCATCTTATTTTCTATGTTTTGAACCGTCCCTGTGACACTAGTTATAGATTCCGATGCTTCACTCCAGAATTACTGTATCCCTTGGACCTTCTTATTGACGATGAAACACAGAAATTGCATCGGAATTAAATACAAAAAGCACAATGCCGGCCTAAGTACAAGGAGACTGACTCTTCTTACTGACTATGTTTTGAACTATTCCTGTGACACTAGTTGTAGATTACGATGCTTCGCTTCAGGTTTACTGTATCCCTCTGACCTTCTTATTGACGATGAAACACAGAAATTGCATCGGAATTAAATACAAAAGGCACAAAGCCGAATTAAGTACAAGAAGACTGACTCTTCTTACTGTCAATGTGTTGAACCATTGCTGTGGCACTAGTTATAGACTCCGATGCTTCCCTCCAAGTTTACTGTATCCCTTTGACCTTCTTATTGACGATGAAACACAGAAATTGCTTCGGAATTAAATACAAAAGGCACAATGCCGACTTAAGCAAAAGAAGACTGACTCTTCCTACGGTCTATGTTTTGAACCATTCCTGTGACACTAGTTATATATTCCGATGCCTCACTTCAGGTAATACTGTATCCCTGTGACCTTCTTATTGACGATGAAACACAGAAATTGCATCAGAATTAAATACAAAAGGCATAATACCGACTTAAGTACAAGAAGACTGACTCTTATTCCTGACTAAATATTGATGCATTCCTGTGACACTAGTCATAGATTCCGATGCTTAACTTCAGGATTACTGTATCCCTTGGACCTTCTTATTGACGATGAAACACAGAAATTGCATCGGCTTTAAATACAAAAGGCACAATGCCGACATAAGTACAAAAAGACTGACACTACTTACTGACTAAGTTTTGAAACATTCCTGTGACACTAGTTATAGATTCCGATGTTTCACTTCAGGTTTACTGTATCCCTCTGGCCTTCGTATTGACGATGAAACTCAGAATTGCACCGGAATTAAATACAAAAGGCACAATGCCGAATTAAGTACTAGAAGACTGCCTCTTCTTACTGTATATGTTTTGAACCATCCATGTGACACTAGTTATTGATTCTGATGCATCACTCCAGGTTTACTGTATCCCTCTGACCTTCTTATTTACGATGAAACACAGAAATTGCATCGGAATTAAATAGAAAAGTCACAATACCGACTTAAGTACAAGAAGACTGACTCTTCCTTCTGTCTATGTTTTCAACCATTCCTGTGACACTAGTTTTTTATTCAGATGCTTCACTTGAGGTTTACTGTATCCCTCGGACCTTCTTATGGACGATGAAACACAGAAATTGCATCGGAATTAAATACAAAAGGCACAAAGCAGACTTAAGTGCAAGAAGACTGAATCTTCCAACTCTCTATGATTTGAACCATTCCTGTGACACTAGTTATAGATTCCGATGCTTCCGTTCAGGTTTACTGTATCCCTCTGACCTTCTTATAGACGATGAAACACAGAAATTTCATCGAAATTAAATAGAAAAGGCACAATACCGACTTAAGTACAAGAAGACTGACTCTTCCTACTGTCTATGTTTTGAACCATTCCTGTGACACTAGTTGTAGATTCCGATGCTTGACATCAGGTTTATTGTATCCCTTGGACCTTCTTATTGACGGCGTAACACACAAATTGCATCGGAATTATATACAAAAGTCACATTGCCGACTTAAGTACAAGAAGACTGACTCTTCTTACTGACTATGTTTTGAACCATTCCTTTGACACTAGTTTTAGATTACGATGCTTAACTTAAGGATTACTGTATCCCACTGATCTTCTTAGTGACGATGAGACACAGAAATTGTATCGGAAATAAATACAAAAAGCAGAATGCCGACTAAAGTACAAGAATACTGACTCATCTTAGTGTCTATGTTTTGAACCGTCCCTGTAACACTAGTTTTAGATTCCGATGCTTCACTCCAGGTTACTGTATCCCTTGGACCTTCGTATTGACGATGAAACACAGGAATTGAATCGGAATTAAATACAAAAGGCACAATACCGACATAAGTACAAGAAGACTGACTCTTCTTACTGACTATGTTTTGAACCATTCCAGTGACACTAGTTATAGATTCCGATGCTTCACATCAGGTTTACTGTATCCCTCTGACCGTCTTATTGACGATGAAACACAGAAATTGCATCGGAATTAAATACAAAAGGCACAATGCCGAATTAAGTACAAGATGACTGACTCTTCTTACTGTCTATCTTTTGAACCATCCCTGTGACACTAGTTATAGATTCCAATGCTTCACACTAGGTTTAATGTATCCCTATGACCTTCTTATGGACGATGAAACACAGAAATTGCATCGGAATTAAATACAATAGGCACAATGCCAACTTAAGTACAAGAAGACTGACTCTTCTGACAGTCTATGTTTTGAACCATTCCTGTGACATTAGTCTTAGCTTCCGATGCTTCACTTCAGGTTTACTGTATCCCTTGGACCCTCTTATTGACGATGAAACACATAAATTGCATCGGAATTAAATAGAAAAGGCACAATGCCGACTTAAGTACAGGAATGCTGACTCATCTTACTGTCTATGTTTTCAACCGTCTCTGTGACTCTAGTTATACATTCCGATGCTTCACTCCAGGTTTGCTGTAACCCTTGGACCTTTTTATTGACGTTGAAACACAGACATTGCATCGGATTAAATACAAAAGGCACAACGCCGACTTAAGTACAAGAAGACTTACTCTTCTTACTGTGTATGTGTTGAACCATTCCCGTGACACTAGTTATAGATTCCGATGCTTCACTTCAGGTTTACTGTATCCCTCCGACCTTCTTATTGACGATGAAAAACAGAAATTGCATCGGAATTAAATACAAAAGACACCATGCCGACTTAAGTACAAGAAGACTGACTCTTCCGACTGTCAATGCTTTGAACCATTCCTGTGACACTAGTTATAGATTCCGATGCTTCACTCGAGGTTTACTGTGTCCCTTGGACCTTCGTATTGACGATGAAACACAGAAATTGCATCGGAATTAAATACAATAGGCACAATGCCGACTTAAGTACAAGAAGACTGACTCTTCCGACTGTCTAAGTTTTGAACCATTCCTGTGACACTAGTTATAGATTCCGATGCATCACTTCAGGCTTACTGTATCCCTTGGACCTTCTTGTTGACGATGAAACACAGAAATTGCATCGGAAGTAAATACAAAAGGCACAATGCCGACTTAAGTACAAGAATACTGACTCATCGTACTTTCTATGTCTTGAACCGTCCCTGTGACACTAGTTATAGATTCCGATGCTTCACTCCAGAAATACTGTATCCCTTGGACCTTCTTATTGACGATGAAACACAGAAATTGTATCGGAATTAAATACAAAAGGCACAATGCCGGCCTAAGTACAAGAAGACTGACTCTTCTTACTGGCTATGTTTTGAACTATTCCTGTGACACTAGTTATAGATTACGATGCTTCGCTTCAGGTTTACTGTATCCATCTGACCTTCTTATTGACGATGAAACACAGAAATTGCATCGGAATTAAATACAAAAGGCACAATGCCGAATTAAGTACAAGAAGACTGACTCCTCTTACTGTCAATGAGTTGAACCATTGCTGTGACACTAGTTATAGACTCCGATGCTTCACTCCAAGTTTACTGTATCCCTCTGACCTTCTTATTGACGATGAAACACAGAAATTGCTTCGGAATTAAATACAAAAGGCACAATGCCGACTTAAGTACAAGAAGACTGACTCTTCCAACTGTCTATGTTTTGAACCATTCCTGTGACACTAGTTATAGATTCCGATGCTTGACATCAGGTTTACTGTATCCCTTGGACCTTCTTATTGACGATGAAACACAGAAATTGCATCGGAATTAAATACAAAAGGCACAATACCGACACAAGTACAAGAAGACTGACTCTTCTTACTGACTATGTTTTGAACCATTCCAGTGACACTAGTTATAGATTCCGATGCTTCACATCAGGTTTACTGTATCCCTCTGACCTTCTTATTGACGATGAAACACAGAAATTGCTTCGGAATTAAATACAAAAGGCACAATGCCGACTTAAGTTCAAGAAGACTGACTCTTCCAACTGTCTATGTTTTGAACCATTCCTGTGACACTAGTTATAGATTCCGATGCTTGACATCAGGTTTACTGTATCCCTTGGACCTTCTTATTGACGATGAAACACAGAAATTGCATCGGAATTAAATACAAAAGGCACAATACCGACACAAGTACAAGAAGACTGACTCTTCTTACTGACTATGTTTTGAACCATTCCAGTGACACTAGTTATAGATCCCGATGCTTCACTCTAGGTTTACTGTATCCCTATGACCTTCTTATGGACGATGAAACACAGAAATTGCATCAGAATGAAATACAAAAGGCATAATACCGACTTAAGTACAAGAAGACTGACTCTTATTCCTGACTATATATTGATCCATTCCTGTGACACTAGTCATAGATTCCGATGCTTAACTTCAGGATTACTGTATCCCTTGGACCTTTCGTATTGACGATGAAACACAGAAATTGCATCGGAATTAAATACAAAAGGCACAATGCCGACATAAGTACAAAAAGACTGACACTTCTTACTGACTAAGTTTTGAACCATTCCTGTGACACTAGTTATCGATTCCGATGCTTCACTTCAGGTTTACTGTATCCCTCTGGCCTTCTTATTGACGATGAAACACAGAATTGCACCGGAATTAAATACAAAAGGCACAATGCCGAATTAAGTACTAGAAGACTGACTCTTCTTACTGTCTATGTTTTGAACCATCCCTGTGACACTAGTTATTGATTCCGATGCATCACTCCAGGTTTACTGTATCCCTATGACCTTGTTATTGACGATGAAACACAGAAATTGCATCGGAATTAAAAACAATAGGCACAATGCCGACTTAAGTACAAGAAGACTGACTGTTCCTACCGTCTATGTTTTGAACCACTCCTGTGACACTAGTCATAGATTCCGATGCTTCACTCCAGGTTTACTGTATCCCTTGGACCTTCTTCTTGACGATGAAACACAGAAATTGTATTGGAATTAAATACAAAAGGCACATTACCGACTTAAAAACAAGAAGACTGACTCTTCTTACTGACTATGTTTTGAACAATACCTGTGGCACTAGTCATAGATTCCAATGCTTAACTTCAGGATTACTATATCCCTTGGACCTTCTTATTGACGATGAAACACAGAAATTGCATCGGAATTAAATACAAAAGGCACAATGCCGACTTAAGTAAAAGAAGACTGACTCCTCTTACTGACTATGTTTGAACCATTCCTGTGACACTAGTTATTGATTCCGATGCTTCATTTCATGTTTACTGTATTCCTCTGACCTTCGTATTGACGATGAAACACAGAAATTGCTTCGGAATTAAATACAAAAGGCACAATGCCGAATTAAGTACAAGAAGACTGACTCCTCTTACTGTCTATGTTTGAACCTTTCCTGTGACACTAGTTATAGACTCCGATGCTTCACTCCAGGTTTACTGTATCCCTTGGACCTTCTTCTTGACGATGAAACACAGAAATTGCATCGGAATTACATACAAAAGGCAAACTGCCGACTTAAGTACAAGGAGACTGACTCTTCCTACTGTCTGTGTTTGAACCATTCCTGTGACACTAGTCATAGATTCCGATGCTTCACTTCAGGTTTACTGTATCAATTGGACCTTCTTATTGACGATAAAACACAGAAATTGCATCGGAACTAAACACAAAAGGCGCAATACCGACTTAAGTACAAGATGACTGACTCTTCTTACTGACTATGTTTTGAACCATTCCTGTGACACTAGTCATAGATTTCGATGCTTCACTTCAGGTTTACTTATCCCTCCGACCGTCTTATTGACGACGAAACACAGAAATTGCATCGGAATTAAATAGAGAATGCACAATGCCGACTTAAGTACAAGAAGACTGAATCTTCCAACTCTCTATGTTTTGAACCATTCCTGTGACACTAGTTATAGATTCGGATGCTTCACTTCAGGTTTACTGTATCCCTCGGACCTTCTTATTGACGATGAAACACAGAAATTGCATCAGAAATGAATTGGAAAGGCACAATACTGACTTAAGTACAAGAAGACTGACTCTTCTTACCGTCTATGTTTTGAACCATTCCTGTGACACTAGTTATAGACTCCGATGCTTCACTCCAGGTTTACTGTATATCTTGGACCTTCTTATTGACGATGAAACACAGAAATAGCATCGGAATTAAATACAAAAGGCACAATGCCCACTTAAGTAAAACAAGTCTGACTCTTCTTACTGTCTATGGTTTAAACCATTCCTGTGACACTAGTTGTAGATTCCGATGCTTCACTCCAGGATTACTGTATACCTTGGACCTTCGTATTGACGATGAAACACAGAAATTGCAACAGAATTAATTACAAAATGCACAATGATGACTTAAGTACAGGAATACTGACTCATCTTACTGTCTATGTTTTGAACCGTCTCTCTGACACTAGTTATACTTTCCGATGCTTCACTCCAGGTTTTCTGTATCCCTTGGACCTTCTTATTGACGTTGAAACACAGACATTGCATCGGAATTAAATGCAAAAGGCACAACGCCGACTTAAGTACAAGAAGACTGACTCCTCTTACTGACTATGTTTTGAACCATTTCTGTGACACTAGTTATAGATTCCGATGCTGCACTTCAGGTTTACTGTATCCCTCTGACCTTCTTATTGACGATGAAACACAGAAATTGCATCGGAATTAAATACAAAAGGCACAATGCCGATTTAAGTACAAGAAGACTGACTCTTGTTACTGTCTATGTGTTGAACCATTCCTGAGACACTAGTTATAGATTCCGATGCTTCACTTCAGCTTTACTGTATCCCTCTGACCTTCTTATTGACGATGAAACACAGAAATTGCATCGGAATTAAATACAAAAGGCGCAATGCCGACTTAAGTACAAGAAGACTGACTCTTCCGACTGTCTATGTTTTGAACCATTCCTGTGACACTCGTTGTAGATTCTGATGCTTCACTCCAGGTTTACTGTGTCCCTTGGACCTTCTTATAGACGATGAAACACTGAAATTGCATCGGAATTAAATACAATAGGCACAATGCCGACTTAATTACAAGAAGACTAACTCTTCCCACTGTCTAAGTTTTGAACCATTCCTGAGACACTAGTTATAGATTCCGATGCTTCACTTCAGGTTTACTGTATCCCTTGGACCTTCTTATTGACGATGAAACACAGAAATTGTATCGGAATTAAATACAAAAGGCACAATACCGACTTAAGTACAAGAAGACTGACTCTTCTTACTGACTATGTTTTGAACAATACCTGTGGCACTAGTCATAGATTCCGATGCTTAACTTCAGGATTACTCTATCCCTTGGACCTTCTTATTGACGATGAAACACAGAAATTTCATCGGAATTAAATACAAAAGGCACAATGCCGACTTAAGTACAAGAAGACTGACTCTTCTTACTGACTATGTTTTGAACCATTCCTGTGACACTAGTTATTGATTCCGATGCTTCATTTCATGTTTACTGTATTCCTCTGACCTTCTTATTGACGATGAAACACAGAAATTGCATCGGAATTAAATACAAAAGGCACAATGCCGAATTAAGTACAACAAGACTGACTCTTCTTACTCTCTATGTTTGAACCTTTCCTGTGACAATAGTTATAGACTCCGATGCTTCACTCCAGGTTTACTGTATCCCTTGGACCTACTTCTTGACGATGAAACACAGAAATTGCATCGGAATTACATACAAAATGAAAACTGCCGACTTAAGTACAAGAAGACTAACTCTTCCAACTGTCTATGTTTGAACCATTCCTGTGACACTAGTCATAGATTCCGAAGCTTCACTTCAGGTTTACTGTATCAATTGGACCTTCTTATTGACGATGAAACACAGAAATTGAATCGGAATTAAATACAAAAGGCGCAATACCGACTTAAGTACAAGATGACTGACTCTTACTACTGTCTATGTTTGGAACCATTCCTGTGACACTAGTTATAGATTCGGATGCTTCACTTCAGGTTTACTGTATCCCTCCGACCGTCTTATTGACGACGACACACAGAAATTGCATCGGAATTAAATAGAGAATGCACAATGCCGACTTCAGTACAAGAAGACTGAAACTTCCCACTCTCTATGTTTTGAACCATTCCTGTGACACTAGTTATAGATTCGGATGCTTCAATTCAGGTTTACTGTATCCCTCTGACCTTCTTATTGACGATGAAACACAGAAATTGCATCAGAATTAAATTGGAAAGGCACAATACCGACTTAAGTACAAGAAGACTGACTCTTCCTACTGTCTATGTTTTGGACCATTCCTGTGACACTAGTTTTTTATTCCGATGCTTTACTTCAGGTTTACTGTATCCCTTGGCCCTTCTTATTGACCATGAAACACAGAAATTGCTTTCGAATTAAATAGAAAAAGCGCAATGCCGAATTAAGTACAAGAAGACTGACTCTTCTTACTGTCCATGTTTTGAACCATTCCTGTGACACTAGTTATAGACTCCGATGCTTCACTCCAGGTTTACTGTATCCCTTGGACCTTCTTATTGACGATGAAACACAGAAATAGCATCGGAATTAAATACAAATGGCACAATGCCCACTTAAGTAAAACAAGTCTGATTCTTCTTACTGTCTATGGTTTGAACCATTCCTGTGACACTAGTTGTAGATTCCAAAGCTTCACTCCAGGTTTACTGTATACCTTGGACCTTCCTATTGACGATGAAACACAGAAATTGCATCAGAATTAAACACAAAAAGCACAATGATGACTTAAGTACAAGAATACAGACTCATCTTACTGTCTATGATTTGAACCGTACCTGTTACACTAGTTATAGATTCCGATGCTTCACTTGAGGTTTACTGTATCCCTTGGACCTACTTATTGACGATGAAACACAGAAATTGCATCGGAAATAAATACAAAAACCACAATGCCGACTTAAGTACAAGAAGACTGACTCTTCTTACTGACTATGTTATGAACCATTCCTGTTCACTAGTTATAGATTCCAATGCTTCACTTCAGGTTTACAGTATCCCCCTTACCTTCTTAATGACAATGAAACACAGAAATTGCATCGGAATTAAATACAAAACGCACAATGCCGAATTAAGTACAAGAAGACTGACTGTCCTTACTGTCTGTGTTTTGAACCATTCCTGTGACACTAGTTATAGACTCCGATGCTTCACTCCAGTTTTACTGTATCCCTTGGACCTTCTTGTTGACGATGAAACACAGAAATAGCATCGGAATTAAATACAAAAGGCACAATACCGACTTAAGTACAAGAAAAAAGACATTTCTTACTGACTATGTTTGAACCATTCCTGTGACTCTAGGCATAGATTCCGATGCTTCACTTCAGGTTTACTGTATGCCTCTGACCGTCTTATTGACGATGAAACAGAGAAAATGGATCGGAATTAAATAGAAAAGGCACAATGCCGACATAAGTACAAGAAGACTGAATCTTCCAACTCTCTATGTTTTGAACCATTCCTGTGACACTAGTTATAGATTCCGATGCTTCACTTAAGGTTTACTGTATCCCTCTGACCTTCTTTTTGACGATGAATCACATAAATGGCAATGGAATTAAATAGAAAAGGCACAATGCCGTCTTAACTACAAGAAGACTGACTCTTCTTACTGACAATTTTTTGAACCATTCCTGTGACACTAGTTATAGATTCCGATGCTTAACTTCTGGAATACTTATCCCTCCGACCGTCTTATTGACGACGAAACACAGAAATTGCATCGGAAATAAATAGAGAATGCACAATGCCGAATTAAGTACAAGAAGACTGACTCTTCTTACTGTCTATGTGTTGAACCATTCCTGTGACACTAGTTATAGATTCCGATGCTTCACTTCAAGTTTACTGTATCCCTTGGACCTTCTTATTGACGATGAAACACAGAAATTGTATCGGAATTAAATACAAAAGGCACAATACTGACTTCAGTACAAGAAGACTGACTCTTCTTACTGACTATGTTTTGAACAATACCTGTGGCACTAGTCATAGATTCCGATGCTTAATTTCAGGATTACTCTATCCCTTGGACCTTCTTATTGACGATGAAACACAGAAATTTCATCGGAATTAAATACAAAAGGCACAATACCGACTTAAGTACAAGAAGACTGACTCTTCTTACTGACTATGTTTTGAACCATTCCTGTGACACTAGTTATTGATTCCGATGCTTCATTTCATGTTTACTGTATCCCTCTGACCTTCTTATTGACGATGAAACACAGAAATTGCATCGGAATTAAATACAAAAGGCACAATGCCGAATTAAGTACAAGAAGACTGACTCTTCTTACTGTCTATGTTTGAACCATTCCTGTGACACTAGTCATAGATTCCGATGCTTCACTTCAGGTTTACTGTATCAATTGGACCTTCGTATTGACGATGAAACACAGAAATTGCATCGGAATTAAATACAAAAGGCGCAATACCGACTTAAGTACAAGATGACTGACTCTTCCTACTGACTATGTTTTGAACCATTCCTGTGACACTAGTCACAGATTCCGATGCTTCACTTCAGGTTTACTGTATCCCTCCGACCGTCTTATTGACGACGAAACACAGAAATTGCATCGGAATTAAATAGAGAAAGCACAATGCCGACTTCAGTACAAGAAGACTGAAACTTCCAACTCTCTATGTTTTGAACCATTCCTGTGACACTAGTTATAGATTCGGATGCTTCACTTCAGGTTTACTGTATCCCTCTGACCTTCTTATTGACGATGAAACACAGAAATTCCATCAGAATTAAATACAAAAAGCACAATGATGACTTACGTACAAGAAAACAGACTCATCTTACTGTCTATGATTTGAACCGTCCCTGTTACACTAGTTATAGATTCCGATGCTTCACTTGAGGTTTACTGTATCCCTTGGACCTACTTATTGACGATGAAACACAGAAATTGCATCGGAAATAAATACAAAAAGCACAATGCCGACTTAAGTACAAGAAGACTGAGTCTTCTTACTGACTATGTTTTGAACCATTCCTGTTACACTAGTTATAGATTCCAATGCTTCACTTCAGGTTTACAGTATCCCTCTGACCTTCTTAATGACAATGAAACACAGAAATTGCATCAGAATTAAATACAAAAGGCACATTGCCGGATTAAGTACAAGAAGACTGACTCTCCAGACTGTCTATGCTTTGAACCATTCCTGTGACACTAGTTATAGACTCCGATGCTTCACTCTAGTTTTACTGTATCCCTTGGACCTTCTTGTTGACGATGAAACACAGAAATAGCATCGGAATTAAATACAAAAGGCACAATGCCGACTTAAGTAAAAGGAGTCTGACTCTTCATACTGTCTATGGTTTGAACCATTCCTGTGACACTAGTTATAGATTCCGATGCTTCACTCCAGGTTTACTGTATACCTTGGACCTTCTTATTGACGATGAAACACAGAAATTGCATCAGAATTAAATAGAAAAGGCACAATGATGACTTAAGTACAAGAAGACTGACTCTTCTTACTGACTGTGTTTGAACCATTCCTGTGATACTAGTTATAGATTCCGATGATTCACTTCAGGTTTACTGTATCCCTTGTACCTTCCTATTGACGATGAAACACAGAAATTGCATCGGAATTAAATACAAAAGGCACAATACCGACTTAAGTACAAGAAGACTGACTTTTCTTACTCACTATGTTTGAACCATTCCTGTGACACTAGGCATAGATTCCGATGCTTCACTTCAGGTTTACTGTATGCCTCTGACCGTCTTATTGACGATGAAACAGAGAAAATGGATCGGAATTAAATAGAAAAGGCACAATGCCGACATAAGTACAAGAAGACTGAATCTTCCAACTCACTATGTTTTGAACCATTCCTGTGACACTAGTTATAGATTCCGATGCTTAACTTCAGGATTACTGTATCCCTTGGACGTTCTTATTGACGATGAAACACAGAAATTGCATCGGAAGTAAATACAAAAGGCACAATGCCGACTTAAGTACAAGAAGACTGACTCTTCCTTCTGTCTATGCTTTCAACCATTCCTGTGACACTAGTTTTTTATTCAGATGCTTCACTTGAGGTTTACTGTATCCCTCGGACCTTCTTATGGACGATGAAACACGGAAATTGCATCGGAATGAAATACAAAAGGCACAATGCCGACTTAAGTATAAGAAGACTGAATCTTCCAACTCTCTATGTTTTGAACCATTCCTGTGTCACTAGTTATAGATTCCGATGCTTCAGTTCAGGTTTACTGTCTCCCTCTGACCTTCTTATAGACGATGAAACACAGAAATTTCATCGGAATTAAATAGAAAAGGCACAATACCGACTTAAGTACAAGAAGACTGACTCTTCCTACTGTCTATGTTTTGAACCATTCCTGTGACACTAGTTAGAGATTGCGATGCTTGACATCAGGTTTACTGTATCCCTTGGACCTTCTTATTGACGATGTAACACACAAATTGCATCGGAATTATATACAAAAGGCACAATGCCGACTTAAGTACAAGAAGACTGACTCTTCTTACTGACTATGTTTTGAACCATTCCTGTGACACTAGTTATAGATTCCGATGGTTCATTTCTGGATTACTGTATCCCTTGGACCGTCTTATTGACGATGAAACACAGAAATTGCATCGGAATTAAATACAAAATTCACAATGCCGACTTAAGTACAAGAAGACTGACTTTTCTTACTGACTATGTTTGAACCATTCCTGTGACACTAGGCATAGATTCCGATGCTTCACTTCAGGTTTACTGTATGCCTCTGACCGTCTTATTGACGATGAAACAGAGAAAATGGATGGGAATTAAATACAAAAGGCACAATGCCGACTGAAGTCCAAGAAGACTGACTCTTCTTACTGACTATGTTTTGAACCATTCCTGTGACACTAGTTATTGATTCCGATGCTTCACTTCATGTTTACTGTATCCCTCTGACCTTCTTATTGAAGATGAAACACAGAAATTGCATCGGAATTAAATACAAAAGGCACAATGCCGAATTAAGTACAAGAAGACTGACTCTTTTTACTGTCTATGTTTGAACCTTTCCTGTGTCACTAGTTATAGACTCCGATGCTTCACTCCAGGTTTACTGTATCCCTTGGACATTCTTCTTGACGATGAAACACAGAAATTGCTTCGGAATTAAATACAAAAGGCACAATGCCGACTTAAGTACAAGAAGACTGACCCTTCTTACTGTCTATGTTTTGAACCATTCCTGTGACTCTAGTTATAGATTCCGATGCTTCACTTCATGTTTACTGTATCCCTATGACCGTCTTATTGACGATGAAACACAGAAATTGCATCGGAATTAAATACAAAAGGCACAATGCCGACTTAAGTATAAGAAGGCTGACTCTTTCAACTGTCTATGTTTCAAACCATTCCTGTGCCACTAGTTATAGATTCCGATGCTTCACTTCAGGTTTACTGTATCCCTTGGACCTTCTTGTTGACGATGAAACACAGAATTTGCATCGGAAGTAAATACAAAAGGCACAATGCCGACTTAAGTACAAGAATACTGACTCATCTTACTTTCCATGTTTTGAACCGTCCCTGTGACATTAGTTATAGTTTCCGATGCTTCACTCCAGAATTACTGTATCCCTTGGACCTTCTTATTGACGATGAAACACAGAAATTGCCTCGGAATTAATTACACAAGGCACAATGCCGACTTAAGTACAAGAAGACTGACTCTTCTTACTGACTATGTTTTGAACTATTCCTGTGACACTAGTTATAGATTACGATGCTTCGCTTCAGGTTTACTGTATCCCTCTGACCTTCTTATTGGCGATGAAACACAGAAATTGCATCGGAATTAAATACAATAGGCACAATGCCGACTAAAGTACAAGAAGACTGACTCTTCTGACAGGCTATGCTTTGAACCATTCCTGTGACACTAGTTTTAGCTTCCGATGCTTCACTTCAGGTTTACTGTATCCCTTGGACCTTCTTATTGACGATGAAACACAGAATTGCACCGGAATTAAATACAAAAGGCACAATGCCGAATTAAGTACAAGAAGACTGACTCTTCTTAATGTCTATGTTTTAAACCATTCCTGTGACACTAGTCATAGATTCCGATGCTTAACTTCAGAATTACTGTATCCCTCAGACCTTCTTATTGCCGATGAAAGACAGATATTTCAACGGAATTAAATACAAAAGGCACAATGCCGACTAAAGTACAAGAAGACTGACTCTTCTGACAGGCTATGTTTTGAACCATTCCTGTGACACTAGTTTTAGCTTCCGATGCTTCACTACAGGTTTACTGTATCCCTTGGACCTTCTTATTGACGATGAAACACAGAATTGCACCGGAATTAAATACAAAAGGCACAATGCCGAATTAAGTACAAGAAGACTGACTCTTCTTACTGTCTATGTTTGAACCTTTCCTGTGACACTAGTTATTGACTCCGATGCTTCACTCCAGGTTTACTGTATCCCTTGGACCTTCTTATTTACGATGAAACACAGATTTTGCATCGGAATTAAATACAAATGGCACAATGCCGACTTAAGTACAAGAAGGCTGACTCTTCCAACTGTCTATGTTTTGAACCACTCCTGTGACACTAGTTATAGATTCCGATGGTTCATTTCAGGTCTACTGTATCCCTTGGACCTTCTTATTTACGATGAAACACAGATTTTGCATCGGAATTAAATACAAAAGGCACAATGCCGACTTAAATACAAGAAGACTGACTCTTCTTACTGACTATGTTTTGAACAATACCTGTGGCACTAGTCATAGATTCCGATGCTTAACTTCATGATTACTGCATCCCTTGGACCTTCTTATTGACGATGAAACACAGATATTGCATCGGAATTTAATACAAAAGGCACAATGCCGACTGAAGTCCAAGAAGACTGACTCTTCTTACTGACTATGTTTTGAACCATTCCTGTGACTCTAGTTATTGATTCCGATGCTTCACTTCATGTTTACTGTATCCCTCTGACCTTCTTATTGAAGATGAAACACAGAAATTGCATCGGAATTAAATACAATAGGCACAATGCCGACTAAAGTACAAGAAGACTGACTCTTCTGACAGGCTATGCTTTGAACCATTCCTGTGACACTAGTTTTAGCTTCCGATGCTTCACTTCAGGTTTACTGTATCCCTTAGACCTTCTTATTGACGATGAAACACAGAATTGCACCGGAATTAAATACAAAAGGCACAATGCCGAATTAAGTACAAGAAGACTGACTCTTCTTAATGTCTATGTTTTGAACCATCCCTGTGACACTTGTTTTAGATTCCGATGCATCACTCCAGGTTTACTGTATCCCTATGACCTTCTTATTGACGATGAAACACAGAAATTGCATCGAAATTAAATACAATAGGCACAATGCCGACTTAAGTACAAGAAGACTGACTGTTCCTACTGTCTATATTTTGAAGCATTCCTGTGTCACTAGTTATAGATTCCGATGCTTCAATTCAGGTCTACGTTATTGCTTGGACCTTCTTATTTACGATGAAACACAGATTTTGCATCGGAATTAAATACAAAAGGCACAATGCCGACTTAAGTATAAGAAGGCTGTCTCTTCCAACTGTCTATGTTTCAAACCATTCCTGTGCCACTAGTTATAGATTCCGATGCTTCACTTCAGGTTTACTGTATCCCTTGGACCTTCTTGTTGACGATGAAACACAGAATTTGCATCGGAAGTAAATACAAAAGGCACAATGCCGACTTAAGTACAAGAATACTGACTCATCTTACTTTCTATGTTTTGAACCGTCCCTGTGACATTAGTTATAGATTCCGATGCTTCACTCCAGAATTACTGTATCCCTTTGACCTTCTTATTGACGATGAAACACAGAAATTGCATCGGAAGTAAATACAAAAGGCACAATGCCGACTTAAGTACAAGAAGACTGACACTTCTTACTGACTAAGTTTTAACCATTCCTGTGACACTAGTTATAGATTCCGATGCTTATCTTCAGGTTTACTGTATCCCTCTGGCCTTCTTATTGACGATGAAACACAGAATTGCACCGGAATTAAATTCAAAAGCCACAATGCCAAATTAAGTACAAGAAGACTGACTCTTCTTAATGTCTATGCTTTGAACCATCCCTGTGACACTAGTTATAGATTCCGATGCATCACTCCAGGTTTACTGTATCCCTATGACCTTCTTATTGACGATGAAACACAGAAATTGCATCGGAATGAAATACAATAGGCACAATGCCGACTTAAGTACAAGAAGACTGACTGTTCCCACTGTCTATGTTTTGAACCACTCCTGTGACACTAGTCATAGATTCCGATGCTTCACTTCAGGTTTACTGTATCCCTCGGACCTTCTTATAGACGATGAAACACAGAAATTGCATCGGAATTAAATACAAAAAGGCACAATACCGAATTAAGTACAAGAAGACTGACTCTTCTTACTATGTTTTGAACCATTCCTGTGACACTAGTCATAGATTCCGATGCTTAACTTCAGAATTACTGTATCCCTCAGACCTTCTTATTGCCGATGAAAGACAGATATTTCAACGGAATTAAATACAAAAGGCACAATGCCGAATAAAGTACAAGAAGACTGACTCTTCTGACAGGCTATGTTTTGAACCATTCCTGTGACACTAGTTTTAGCTTCCGATGCTTCACTACAGGTTTACTGTATCCCTTGGACCTTCTTATTGACGATGAAACACAGAATTGCACCGGAATTAAATACAAAAGACACAATGCCGAATTAAGTACAAGAAGACTGACTCTTCTTAATGTCTATGTTTTGAACCATCCCTGTGACACTAGTTATTGATTCCGATGCATCACTCCAGGTTTACTGTCTCCCTATGACCTTCTTATTGACGATGAAACACAGAAATTGGATCGGAATTAAATACAATAGGCACAATGCCGTCTTAAGTACAAGAAGACTGACTGTTCCTACTGTCTATATTTTGAAGCATTCCTGTGACACTAGTTATAGATTCCGATGCTTCAATTCAGGTCTACTGTATTCCTCGGACCTTCTTATTTACGATGAAACACAGATTTTCCATCGGAATTAAATACAAAAGGCACAATGCCGACTTAAGTATAAGAAGGCTGACTTTTCCAACTGTCTATGTTTCAAACCATTCCTGTGCCACTAGTTATAGATTCCGATGCTTCACTTCAGGTTTACTGTATCCCTTGGACCTTCTTGTTGACGGTGAAACACAGAATTTGCATCGGAAGTAAATACAAAAAGCACAATGCCGATTTAAGTACAAGAATACTGACTCATCTTACTTTCTATGTTTTGAACCGTCCCTGTGACATTAGTTATAGATTCCGATGCTTCACTCCAGAATTACTGTATCCCTTGGACCTTCTAATTGACGATGAAACACAGAAATTGCATCGGAAGTAAATACAAAAGGCACAATGCCGACTTAAGTACAAGAAGACGGACTCTTCTTACTGACTATGTTTTGAACTATTCCTGTGACACTAGTTATAGATTACGATGCTTCGATTCAGGTTTACTGTATCCCTCTAACCTTCTTATTGACGATGAAACACAGAAATTGCATCGGAATTAAATACAAAAGGCGCAATGCCGACTTAAGTACAAGAAGGCTGACTCTTCCAACTGTCTATGTTTTAAACCATTCCTGTGCAACTAGTTATAGAATCCGATGCTTCACTCCAGGTTTACTGTATACCTTGGACCTTCTTATTGACGATGAAACACAGAAATTGCATCAGAATTAAATAGAAAAGGCACAATGATGACTTAAGTACAAGAAGACTGACTCTTCTTACTGACTGTGTTTGAACCATTCCTGTGATACTAGTTATAGATTCCGATGATTCACTTCAGGTTTACTGTATCCCTTGTACCTTCCTATTGACGATGAAACACAGAAATTGCATCGGAATTAAATACAAAAGGCACAATACCGACTTAAGTACAAGAAGACTGACTTTTCTTACTGACTATGTTTGAACCATTCCTGTGACACTAGGCATAGATTCCGATGCTTCACTTCAGGTTTACTGTATGCCTCTGACCGTCTTATTGACGATGAAACAGAGAAAATGGATCGGAATTAAATAGAAAAGGCACAATGCCGACATAAGTACAAGAAGACTGAATCTTCCAACTCACTATGTTTTGAACCATTCCTGTGACACTAGTTATAGATTCCGATGCTTAACTTCAGGATTACTGTATCCCTGGGACGTTCTTATTGACGATGAAACACAGAAATTGCATCGGAAGTAAATACAAAAGGCACAATGCCGACTTAAGTACAAGAAGACTGACTCTTCCTTCTGTCTATGTTTTCAACCATTCCTGTGACACTAGTTTTTTATTCAGATGCTTCACTTGAGGTTTACTGTATCCCTCGGACCTTCTTATGGACGATGAAACACGGAAATTGCATCGGAATGAAATACAAAAGGCACAATGCCGACTTAAGTATAACAAGACTGAATCTTCCAACTCTCTATGTTTTGAACCATTCCTGTGTCACTAGTTATAGATTCCGATGCTTCAGTTCAGGTTTACTGTCTCCCTCTTACCTTCTTATAGACGATGAAACACAGAAATTGCATCGGAATTAAATAGAAAAGGCACAATACCGACTTAAGTACAAGATGACTGACTCTTCCTACTGTCTATGTTTTGAACCATTCCTGTGACACTAGTTAGAGATTGCGATGCTTGACATCAGGTTTACTGTATCCCTTGGACCTTCTTATTGACGATGTAACACACAAATTGCATCGGAATTATATACAAAAGGCACAATGCCGACTTAAGTACAAGAAGACTGACTCTTCTTACTGACTATGTTTTGAACCATTCCTGTGACACTAGTTATAGATTCCGATGGTTCATTTCTGGATTACTGTATCCCTTGGACCGTCTTATTGACGATGAAACACAGAAATTGCATCGGAATTAAATACAAAATTCACAATGCCGACTTAAGTACAAGAAGACTGACTCTTCCAACTGTCTATGTTTTGAACCATTGGTGAAACACTAGTTATAGATTCCGATGCTTCACTTAAGGTTTACTGTATCCCTCTGACCTTCTTTGTGACGATGAATCACAGAAATTGCAATGGAATTAAATAGAAAAGGCATAATGCCGACTTAACTACAAGAAGACCGACTCTTATTACTGACAATGTTTTGAACCATTCCTGTGTCACTAGTTATAGATTCCGATGCTTAACTTCAGGATTACTGTATCCCACTGACCTTCTTAGTGACGATGAAACACAGAAATTGAATCGGAAATAAATACAAAAAGCAGAATGCCGACTAAAGTACAAGAATACTGACCCATATTACTGTCTATGTTTTGAACCGTCCCTGTAACACTAGTTATAGATTCCGATGCTTCACTCAAGGTTACTGTATCCCTTGGACCTTCGTATTGACGATGAAACACAGAAATTGCATCGGAATTAAATACAAAAGGCACAATACCGACATAAGTACAATAAGACTGACCCTTCTTACTGACTATGTTTGAACCATCCCTGTGACACTAGTTATAGATTCCGATGCTTCACTCCAGGTTTACTGTATCCCTATGACCTTCTAATGGACGATGAAACACAGAAATTGCATCGGAATTAAATACAATAGGCACAATGCCGACTTAAGTACAAGAAGACTGACTCTTCTTACTGACTATGTTTTGAACCATTCCTGAGACACTAGTTTTAGCTTCCGATGCTTCACTTCAGGTTTACTGTATCCCTTGGACCTTCTTATTGATGATGAAACACATAAATTGCATCAGAATTAAAAAGAAAAGGCACAATGCCGACTTAAGTACAGGAATACTGACTCATCTTACTGTCTATGATTTGAACCGTCTCTGTGACACTGGTTATACATTCCGATGCTTCACTCCAGGTTTGCTGTATTCCTTGGACCTTCTTATTGACGTTGAAACACAGACATTGCATTGGAATTACATACAAAAGGCACAACGCCGACTTAAGTACAAGAAGACTGACTCTTCTCACAGTCTATGTTTTCAACCATTCCTCTGACTCTAGTTATAGATTCCGATGCTTCATTTCAGGTCTACTGTATCCCTTGGACCTTCTTATTTACGATGAAACACAGATTTTGCATCGGAATTAAATACAAAAGGCACAATGCCGACTTAAGTACAAGAAGACTGACTCTTCTTACTGACTATGTTTTGAACAATACCTGTGGCACTAGTCATAGATTCCGATGCTTAACTTCAGGATTACTGTATCCCTTGGACCTTCTTATTAACGATGAAACACAGAAATTGCATCGGAATTAAATACAAAAGGCACAATGCCGACTTAAGTACAAGAAGACTGACTCTTCTTACTGACTATGGTTTGAACAATTCCTATGACACTAGTTACTGATTCCTATGCTTCACTTCATGTTTACTGTATCCCTCTGACCTTCTTACTGACGATGAGACACAGAAATTGCATCGGAATTAAATACAAAAGGCACAATGCCGAATTAAGTACAAGAAGACTGACTCTTCTTACTGTCTATGTTTGAACCTTGCCTGTTGTCACTAGTTATAGACTCCGATGCTTCACTCCAGGTTTCCTGTATCCCTTGGACATTCTTCTTGACGATGAAACACAGAAATTGCTTCGGAATTAAATACAAAAGGCACAATGCCGACTGAAGTCCAAGAAGACTGACTCTTCTTACTGACTATGTTTTGAACCATTCCTGTGACACTAGTTATTGATTCCGATGCTTCACTTCATGTTTACTGTATCCCTCTGACCTTCTTATTGAAGATGAAACACAGAAATTGCATCGGAATTAAATACAAAAGGCACAATGCCGAATTAAGTACAAGAAGACTGACTCTTTTTACTGTCTATGTTTGAACCTTTCCTGTGTCACTAGTTATAGACTTCGATGCTTCACTCCAGGTTTACTGTATCCCTTGGACATTCTTCTTGACGATGAAACACAGAAATTGCTTCGGAATTAAATACAAAAGGCACAATGCCGACTTAAGTACAAGAAGACTGACCCTTCTTACTGTCTATGTTTTGAACCATTCCTGTGACTCTAGTTATAGATTCCGATGCTTCACTTCATGTTTACTGTATCCCTATGACCGTCTTATTGACGATGAAACACAGAAATTGCATCGGAATTAAATACAAAAGGCACAATGCCGACTTAAGTATAAGAAGGCTGACTCTTTCAACTGTCTATGTTTCAAACCATTCCTGTGCCACTAGTTATAGATTCCGATGCTTCACTTCAGGTTTACTGTATCCCTTGGACCTTCTTGTTGACGATGAAACACAGAATTTGCATCGGAAGTAAATACAAAAGGCACAATGCCGACTTAAGTACAAGAATACTGACTCATCTTACTTTCCATGTTTTGAACCGTCCCTGTGACATTAGTTATAGTTTCCGATGCTTCACTCCAGAATTACTGTATCCCTTGGACCTTCTTATTGACGATGAAACACAGAAATTGCCTCGGAATTAAATACACAAGGCACAATGCCGACTTAAGTACAAGAAGACTGACTCTTCTTACTGACTATGTTTTGAACTATTCCTGTGACACTAGTTATAGATTACGATGCTTCGCTTCAGGTTTACTGTATCCCTCTGACCTTCTTATTGGCGATGAAACACAGAAATTGCATCGGAATTAAATACAATAGGCACAATGCCGACTAAAGTACAAGAAGACTGACTCTTCTGACAGGCTATGCTTTGAACCATTCCTGTGACACTAGTTTTAGCTTCCGATGCTTCACTTCAGGTTTACTGTATCCCTTGGACCTTCTTATTGACGATGAAACACAGAATTGCACCGGAATTAAATACAAAAGGCACAATGCCGAATTAAGTACAAGAAGACTGACTCTTCTTAATGTCTATGTTTTAAACCATTCCTGTGACACTAGTCATAGATTCCGATGCTTAACTTCAGAATTACTGTATCCCTCAGACCTTCTTATTGCCGATGAAAGACAGATATTTCAACGGAATTAAATACAAAAGGCACAATGCCGACTAAAGTACAAGAAGACTGACTCTTCTGACAGGCTATGTTTTGAACCATTCCTGTGACACTAGTTTTAGCTTCCGATGCTTCACTTCAGGTTTACTGTATCCCTTAGACCTTCTTATTGACGATGAAACACAGAATTGCACCGGAATTAAACACAAAAGGCACAATGCCGAATTAAGTACAAGAAGACTGACTCTTCTTAATGTCTATGTTTTGAACCATCCCTGTGACACTTGTTTTAGATTCCGATGCATCACTCCAGGTTTACTGTATCCCTATGACCTTCTTATTGACGATGAAACACAGAAATTGCATCGAAATTAAATACAATAGGCACAATGCCGACTTAAGTACAAGAAGACTGACTGTTCCTACTGTCTATATTTTGAAGCATTCCTGTGTCACTAGTTATAGATTCCGATGCTTCAATTCAGGTCTACGTTATTGCTTGGACCTTCTTATTTACGATGAAACACAGATTTTGCATCGGAATTAAATACAAAAGGCACAATGCCGACTTAAGTATAAGAAGGCTGTCTCTTCCAACTGTCTATGTTTCAAACCATTCCTGTGCCACTAGTTATAGATTCCGATGCTTCACTTCAGGTTTACTGTATCCCTTGGACCTTCTTGTTGACGATGAAACACAGAATTTGCATCGGAAGTAAATACAAAAGGCACAATGCCGACTTAAGTACAAGAATACTGACTCATCTTACTTTCTATGTTTTGAACCGTCCCTGTGACATTAGTTATAGATTCCGATGCTTCACTCCAGAATTACTGTATCCCTTTGACCTTCTTATTGACGATGAAACACAGAAATTGCATCGGAAGTAAATACAAAAGGCACAATGCCGACTTAAGTACAAGAAGACTGACACTTCTTACTGACTAAGTTTTAACCATTCCTGTGACACTAGTTATAGATTCCGATGCTTATCTTCAGGTTTACTGTATCCCTCTGGCCTTCTTATTGACGATGAAACACAGAATTGCACCGGAATTAAATTCAAAAGCCACAATGCCAAATTAAGTACAAGAAGACTGACTCTTCTTAATGTCTATGCTTTGAACCATCCCTGTGACACTAGTTATAGATTCCGATGCATCACTCCAGGTTTACTGTATCCCTATGACCTTCTTATTGACGATGAAACACAGAAATTGCATCGGAATTAAATACAATAGGCACAATGCCGACTTAAGTACAAGAAGACTGACTGTTCCCACTGTCTATGTTTTGAACCACTCCTGTGACACTAGTCATAGATTCCGATGCTTCACTTCAGGTTTACTGTATCCCTTGGACCTGCTTATAGACGATGAAACACAGAAATTGCATCGGAATTAAATACAAAAAGGCACAATACCGAATTAAGTACAAGAAGACTGACTCTTCTTACTATGTTTTGAACCATTCCTGTGACACTAGTCATAGATTCCGATGCTTAACTTCAGAATTACTGTATCCCTCAGACCTTCTTATTGCCGATGAAAGACAGATATTTCAACGGAATTAAATACAAAAGGCACAATGCCGAATAAAGTACAAGAAGACTGACTCTTCTGACAGGCTATGTTTTGAACCATTCCTGTGACACTAGTTTTAGCTTCCGATGCTTCACTACAGGTTTACTGTATCCCTTGGACCTTCTTATTGACGATGAAACACAGAATTGCACCGGAATTAAATACAAAAGTCACAATGCCGAATTAAGTACAAGAAGACTGACTCTTCTTAATGTCTATGTTTTGAACCATCCCTGTGACACTAGTTATTGATTCCGATGCATCACTCCAGGTTTACTGTCTCCCTATGACCTTCTTATTGACGATGAAACACAGAAATTGGATCGGAATTAAATACAATAGGCACAATGCCGTCTTAAGTACAAGAAGACTGACTGTTCCTACTGTCTATATTTTGAAGCATTCCTGTGACACTAGTTATAGATTCCGATGCTTCAATTCAGGTCTACTGTATTCCTCGGACCTTCTTATTTACGATGAAACACAGATTTTCCATCGGAATTAAATACAAAGGCACAATGCCGACTTAAGTATAAGAAGGCTGACTTTTCCAACTGTCTATGTTTCAAACCATTCCTGTGCCACTAGTTATAGATTCCGATGCTTCACTTCAGGTTTACTGTATCCCTTGGACCTTCTTGTTGACGGTGAAACACAGAATTTGCATCGGAAGTAAATACAAAAAGCACAATGCCGATTTAAGTACAAGAATACTGACTCATCTTACTTTCTATGTTTTGAACCGTCCCTGTGACATTAGTTATAGATTCCGATGCTTCACTCCAGAATTACTGTATCCCTTGGACCTTCTAATTGACGATGAAACACAGAAATTGCATCGGAAGTAAATACAAAAGGCACAATGCCGACTTAAGTACAAGAAGACGGACTCTTCTTACTGACTATGTTTTGAACTATTCCTGTGACACTAGTTATAGATTACGATGCTTCGATTCAGGTTTACTGTATCCCTCTAACCTTCTTATTGACGATGAAACACAGAAATTGCATCGGAATTAAATACAAAAGGCGCAATGCCGACTTAAGTACAAGAAGGCTGACTCTTCCAACTGTCTATGTTTTAAACCATTCCTGTGCAACTAGTTATAGAATCCGATGCTTCACTTCAGGTGTACTGTATCCCTTGGACCTTCTTATTGACGATGAAACACAGAAATTGAATCGGAAGTAAATACAAAAGGCACAATGCCGACTTAAGTACAAGAATACTGACTCATCTTACTTACTATGTTTTGAACCGTCCCTGTGACACTAGTTATAGATTCTGATGCTTCACTTCAGGTTTACTGTATCCCTGTGACCTTCTTATTGACGATGAAACACAGATATTGCATCGGCATTAAATACAAAAGGCACAATACCGACTTATGTACAAGAAGACTGACTCTTCTTACTCTGTTTTGAGCCATTCCTGTGACACTAGTCATAGATTCCGATGCTTAACTTCAGAATTACTGTATCCCTCAGACCTTCGTATTGCCGATGAAAGACAGATATTGCATCGGAATTAAATACAAAAGGCAAAATGCCGACTAAAGTACAAGAAGACTGACTCTTCTGACGGTCTATGTTTTGAACCATTCCTGTGACACTAGTTTTAGCTTCCGATGCTTCACTTCAGGTTTACTGTATCCCTTGGACCTTCTTATTGACGATGAAACACATAAATTGCATCGGAATTATATAGAAAAGGCACAATGCCGACTTAAGTACAGGAATACTGACTCATCTTACTGTCTATGTTTTGAACCGTCTCTATGACACTAGTTGTTATACATTCCGATGCTTCTCTCCAGGTTTGCTGTATCCCTTGGACCATCTTATTGACGTTGAAACACAGACATTGCATCGGAATTAAATACAAAAGGCACAACGCCGACTTAAGTACAAGAAGACTGACTCTTCTTACTGTCAATGTTTTGAACCGATCCTGTGACACAAGTTATAGATTCTGATGCTTCACTTCAGGTTTACTGTATCCCTCTGACCATTTTATTGACGATGAAACACAGAAATTGCATCGGAATTAAATACAAAAGGCACAATGCCGACTTAAATACAAGAAGACTGACTCTTCCGGCTGTCTATGTTTTGAATCATTCCTGTGACACTCGTTATAGATTCCGATGCTTCACTCCAGGTTTACTGTGTCCCTTGGACCTTGTTATTGACGATGAAACACAGAAATTGCATCGGAATTAAATACAAAAGGCACAATGCCGACTTAAGTACAAGAAGACAGACTCTTCTTACTGACTATGTTTTGAACCATTCCTGTGACACTAGTTATTGATTCCGATGCTTCATTTCATGTTTACTGTATCCCTCTGACCTTCTTATTGACGATGAAACACAGAAATTGCATCGGAATTAAATACAAAAGGCACAATGGCGAATTAAGTACAAGAAGACTGACTCTTCTTACTGTCTATGTTTGTACCTTTCCTGTGACACTAGTTATAGACTCCGATGCTTCACTCCAGGTTTACTTAATCCCTTGCACCTTCTTATTGACGATTAAACACAGAAAATGCATCGGAATTAAATACAAAAGGCACAATGCCGACTTAAGTACAAGAAGACTGACTCTTCTTACTGACTATGTTTTGAACCATTCCTGTGACACTAGTTATTAATTCCGATGCTTCATTTCATGTTTACTGTATCCCTAGGACCTTCTTATTGACGATGAAACACAGAAATTGCATCGGAATTAAATACAAAAGGCACAATGCCGAATTAAGTACAAGAAGACTGACTCTTCTTACTGTCTATGTTTTGAACCATTCCTGTGACACTAGTTATAGATTCCGATTCATCAATTTAGGTCTACTGTATCCCTTGGACCTTCCTATTGACGATGAAACACAGATTTTGCATCGGAATTAAATACAAAAGGCGCAATGCCGACTTAAGTACAAGAAGGCTGACTCTTCCAACTGTCTATGTTTTAAACCATTCCTGTGCCACTAGTTATAGAATCCGATGCTTCACTTCAGGTGTACTGTATCCCTTGGACCTTCTTATTGACGATGAAACACAGAAAGTGAATCGGAAGTAAATACAAAAGGCACAATGCCGACTTAAGTACAAGAATACTGACTCATCTTACTTTCTATGTTTTGAACCGTCCCTGTGACACTAGTTATAGATTCCGATGCTTCACTCCAGAATTACTGTATCCCTTGGACCTTCTTATTGACGATGAAACATAGAAATTGTATGGGAATTAAATACAAAAGGCACAATACCGACTTAAGTACAAGAAGACTTACACTTCTTACTGACTATGTTTTGAACAATACCTGTGGCACTAGTCATAGATTCCGATGCTTGACTTCAGGATTACTGTATCCCTTGGACCTTCTTATTGACGATGAAACACAGAAATTGCATCGGAATTAAATACAAAAGGCACAATGCCGACTTAAGTACAAGAAGACTGACTCTTCTTACTGACTATGCTTTGAACCATTCCTGTGACACTAGTTATTGATTCCGATGCTTCATTTCATGTTTACTGTATCCCTCTGACCTTCTCATTGACGATGAAACACAGAAATTGCATCGGAATTAAATACAAAAGGCACAATGCCGAATTAAGTACAAGAAGTCTGACTCTTCTTATTGTCTATGTTTGAACCTTTCCTGTGACACTAGTTATAGACTCCGATGCTTGACTCCAGGTTTTCTGTATCCCTTGCACCTTCTTATTGACGATGAAACACAGAAATGGCATCGGAATTAAATACAAAAGGCACAATGCCAACTTCAGTACAAGAAGACTGACTCTTCTTACTGACTATGTTTTGAAGCATTCCTGTGACACTAGTTATTGATTCCGATGCTTCATTTCATGTTTACAGTATCCCTTGGACCTTCTTATTGACGATGAAACACAGAAATTACATCGGAATTAAATACAAAAGGCACAATGCCGAATTAAGTACACGAAGACTGACTCTTCTTACTGTCTATGTTTTGAACCATTCCTGTGACACTAGTTATAGATTCCGATGCCTCAATTTAGGTCTACTGTATCCCTTGGACCATCTTATTGACGATGAAACACAGATTTTGCATCGGAATTAAATACAAAAGGCACAATGCCGAATTAAGTACAAGAAGGCTGACTCTTCCAACTGTCTAAGCTTTAAACCATTCCTGTGCCACTAGTTATAGAATCCGATGCTTCACTTAAGGTGTACTGTATCCCTTGGACCTTCATATTGACGATGAAACACTGAAATTGAATCGGTAGTAAATGCAAAAGGCACAATGCCGACTTAAGTACAAGAATACTGACTCATCTTACTTTCTATGCTTTGAACCGTCCCTGTGACACTAGTTATAAATTCCGATGCTTCACTCCATAATTACTGTATCCCTTCTACCTTCTTATTGACGATGAAACACAGAAATTGCATCGGAATTAAATACAAAAGGCACAATGCCGACTTAAGTACAAGAAGACTGACTCTTCTTACTGACTATGTTTTGAACTATTCCTGAGACACTAGTTATAGATTACGATGCTTCGCTTCAGGTTTACTGTATCCCTCTGACCTTCTTATTGACGATGAAACACATAAATTGCATCGGAATTAAATACAAAAGGCACAATGCCGAATTAAGTACAAGAAGACTGACTCTTCTTACTGTCTATGTGTTGAACCATTCCTGTGACACTAGTTATAGACTCCGATGCTTCACTCCAGGTTTACTGTATCCCTCTGGCCTTCTTATTGACTATGAAACACAGAAATTGCTTGGGAATTAAATACAAAAGGCACAATGCCGACTTAAGTAAAAGAAGACTGACTCTTCCTACGGTCTATGTTTTGAACCATTCCTGTGACACTAGTTATAGATTCCGATGCTTCACTTGAGGTTTACTGTATCCCTCTGACCATCTTCTTGACGATGAAACACAGAAATTGCATCGGAATTAAATACAAAAGGCATAATACCGACTTAAGTACAAGAAGACTGACTCTTATTCCTGACTATATTTTGAACCATTCCTGTGACACTAGTCATAGATTCCGATGCTTACTTCATGATTACTGTATCCCTTGGACTTTCTTATAGACGATGTAACACAGAAATTGCATCGGAATCAAATACAAAAGGCACAATGCCGACATAAGTACAAGAAGACTGACACTTCTTACTCCCTATGTTTTGAACCATTCCTGTGACACTAGTTATAGATTCCGATGCTTCACTTCAGGTTTACTGTATCCCTTTGGCCTTCTTATTGACGATGAAACACAGAATTGCATCGGAATTAAATACAAAAGGCACAATGCCGAATTAAGTACACGAAGACTGACTCTTCTTTCTGTCTATGCTTTGAAGTATTCCTGTGACACTAGTTATGAACTCCGATGCTTCACACCTGGTTTACTGTATCCCTTGGACCTTCTTGTTGACGATGAAACACAGAAATTGCATCGGAATTAAATACAAAAGGCACAATGCCGACTTAAGTACAAGAAGACTGACTCTTCTTACTGTCTATGTTTTGAACCATTCCTGTGACTCTAGTTATAGATTCCGATGCTTCACTTCAGGTTTACTGTATCCCTCTAACCTTCGTATTGACGATAAGACACAGAAATAGCATCGGAAATAAAAACAAATGGCACAATGCCGACTTAAGTACATGTAGACTGACTTTACCTACTGTCTATGTTTTGAACCATTCCTGTGACACTAGTTATGGATTCCGATGGTTCATTTCAGGTTTACTGTGTCCCTTGGACCTTCTTGTTGACGATGAAACACCGAAATTGCATCGGAATTAAATACAAAAGGCACAATGCCGACTTAAGTACAAGAAGACTGACTCTTCTTTCTGTCTATGTTTTGAACCATTCCTGTGACACCAGTTATAGAGTCCGTTGCGTCACTCCTGGTTTACTGTATCCCTTGGACCTTCTTACTGACGATGAAACACAGAAATTGAATCGGAATTAAATACAAAATGCACAATGACGAATTAAGTACAAGAAGACTGACTCTTCTTACTGTCTATGTTTTGAACCATCCCTGTGACACTAGTTATAGATTCCGATGCTTCACTCCAGGTTTACTTTATCCCTATGACCTTCTCATTGACGATGAAACACAGAAATTGCATCGGAATTAAATACAATAGGCACAATACCGACTTAAATACCATAAGACTGACTCTTCTTACTGACTATGTATGAACCATTCCTGTGACACTAGTCATAGATTCCGATGCTTCACTTCAGGTTCACTGTATCCCCCTGGCCTTCTTATTGACGATGAAACACAGAATTGCATCGGAATTAAATACAATAGGCACAATGTCGAATTAAGTACAAGAAGACTGACTCTTCTTTCTGTCTATGCTTTGAACCATTCCTGTGACACTAGTTATGGACTCCGATGCTTCACTCCTGATTTGCTGTATCCCTTGGACCTTCTTATTGACGATGAAACACAGAAATTGCATCGGAATTAAATACAAAAGGCACAATGCCGACTTAAGTACAAGAAGACTGACTCTTCTTACTGTCTATGTTTTGAACCATTCCTGTGACTCTAGTTATAGATTCCGATGCTTCACTTCAGGTTTACTGTATCCCTCTAACTTTCGTATTGACGATGAGACACAGAAATAGCATCGGAATTAAAAACAAATGGCACAATGCCGACTTAAGTACATGTAGACTGACTTTACCTACTGTCTATGTTTTGAACCATTCCTGTGACACTAGTTATAGATTCCGATGGTTCATTTCAGGTTTACTGTATCCCTTGGACCTTCTTGTTGACGATGAAACACAGAAATTGCATCGGAATTAAATACAAAAGGCACAATGTCGACTTAAGTACAAGAAGACTGACTCTTCTGTCTATGCTTTGAACCATTCCTGTGACACTAGTTATAGACTCCGATGCGTCACTCCTGGTTTACTGTATCCCTTGGACCTTCTTATTGACGATGAAACACAGAAATTGCATCGGAATTAAATACAATAGGCACAATGCCGACTAAAGTACAAGAAGACTGACAGTTCCTACTGCCTATGTTTTGAACCGCTCCTGTGACACTAGTCATAGATTCCGATGCTTCACTTCAGGTTTACTGTATCCCTTGGACCTTCTTATAGACGATGAAACACAGAAATTGCATCGGAATTAAATACAAAAGGCATAATACCGACTTAAGTACAAGAAGACCGACTCTTATTCCTGACTATATTTTGAACCATTCCTGTGACACTAGTCATAGATTCCGATGCTTACTTCATGATTACTGTATACCTTGTACTTTCTTATAGACGATGTAACACAGAAATTGCATCGGAATCAAATACAAAAGGCACAATGCCGACATAAGTACAAGAAGACTGACACTTCTTACTCCCTATGTTTTGAACCATTCCTGTGACACTAGTTATAGATTCCGATGCTTCACTTCAGGTTTACTGTATCCCTTTGGCCTTCTTATTGACGATGAAACACAGAATTGCATCGGAATTAAATACAAAAGGCACAATGCCGAATTAAGTACAAGAAGACTGACAGTTCCTACTGTCTATGTTTTGAACCGCTCCTGTGACACTAGTCATAGATTCCGATGCTTCACTTCAGGTTTACTGTATCCCTTGGACCTTCTTATAGACGATGAAACACAGAAATTGCATCGGAATTAAATACAAAAGGCACAATACCGACTTAAATACAATAAGACTGACTCTTCTTACTGACTACGTTTGAACCATTCCTGTGACACTAGTCATAGATTCCGATGCTTCACTTCAGGTTCACTGTATCCCCCTGGCCTTCTTATTGACGATGAAACACAGAATTGCATCGGAATTAAATACAATAGGCACAATGCCGAATTAAGTACAAGAAGACTGACTCTTCTTTCTGTCTATGCTTTGAACCATTCCTGTGACACTAGTTATGGACTCCGATGCTTCACTCCTGATTTGCTGTATCCCTTGGACCTTCTTATTGACGATGAAACACAGAAATTGCATCGGAATTAAATACAAAAGGCACAATGCCGACTTATGTACAAGAAGACTGACTCTTCTTACTGTCTATGTTTTGAACCATTCCTGTGACTCTAGTTATAGATTCCGATGCTTCACTTCAGGTTTACTGTATCCCTCTAACCTTCGTATTGACGATGAGACACAGAAATAGCATCGGAATTAAAAACAAATGGCACAATGCCGACTTAAGTACATGTAGACTGACTTTACCTACTGTCTATGTTTTGAACCATTCCTGTGACACTAGTTATAGATTCCGATGGTTCATTTCAGGTTTACTGTATCCCTTGGACCTTCTTGTTGACGATGAAACACAGAAATTGCATCGGAATTAAATACAAAAGGCACAATGCCGACTTAAGTACAAGAAGACTGACTCTTCTTTCTGTCTATGCTTTGAACCATTCCTGTGACACCAGTTATAGACTCCGATGCGTCACTCCTGGTTTACTGTATCCCTTGAACCTTCTTATTGACGATGAAACACAGAAATTGCATCGGAATTAAATACAATAGGCACAATGCCGACTAAAGTACAAGAAGACTGACAGTTCCTACTGTCTATGTTTTGAACCGCTCCTGTGACACTAGTCATAGATTCCGATGCTTCACTTCAGGTTTACTGTATCCCTTGGACCTTCTTATAGACGATGGAACACAGAAATTGCATCGGAATTAAATACAAAAGGCACAATACCGACTTAAATACCATAAGACTGACTCTTCTTACTGACTACGTTTGAACCATTCCTGTGACACTAGTCATAGATTCCGATGCTTAACTTCAGAATTACTGTATCCCTCAGACCTTCTTATTCCCGATGAAACACAGATATTGCATAGGAATTAAATACAAACGGCACAATGCCGACTAAAGTACAAGAAGACTGACTCTTCTGACAGTCTATGTTTTGGACCATTCCTGTGACACTAGTTTTAACTTCCGATGCTTCACTTCAGGTTTACTGTATCCCTTGGACCTTCTTATTGACGATGAAACACATAAATTGCATCGGAATTAAATAGAAAAGGCACAATGCCGACTTAAGTACAGGAATACTGACTCATCTTACTGTCTATGTTTTAAACCGTGTCTGTGACACTAATTATACATTCCGAAGTTTTGCTGTATCCCTTGGACCTTATTAGTGACGTTGAAACACAGACATTGCATCGGAATTAAATACAAAAGGCACAACGCCGACTTCAGTACAAGAAGACTGAGTCTTCTTACTGACTATGTTTCGAACCATTCCTGTGACACTAGTTATAGACTCCGATGCTGCACTTCAGGTTTACTGTATCCCTCTGACCTTCTTATTGACGATGAAACACAAAAATTGCATCGGAATTAAATACAAAAGGCACAATGCCGAATTAAGTACAAGATGAATGACTCTTCTTACTGTCTATGTGTTGAACCATTCCTGCGACACTAGTTGTAGATTCTGATGCTTCACTTCAGGTTTACTGTATCCCTCTGACCTTCTTATTGACGATGAAACACAGAAAATGCATCGGAATTACATACAAAAGGCACAATGCCGACTTAAGTACAAGAAGACTGACTCTTCTGACTGTCTATGTTTTGAACCATTCCTGTGAGACTAGTTATAGATTCCGATGCTTCACTCCAGGTTTACTGTGTCCCTTGGACCTTCTTATTGACGATGAAACACAGAAATTGCATCGGAATTAAATACAAAAGGCACAATGCCGACTTAAGTACAAGAAGACTGACACTTCTTACTGTCTATGTTTTGAACCATTCCTGTGACTCTAGTTATAGATTCCGATGCTTCACTTCAGGTTTACTGTATCCCTCTGACCTTCTTATTGACGATGAAACACAGAAATTGCATCGGAATTAAATACAATAGGCACAATGTGGACTTAAGTACAAGAAGACTGACTCTTCCCACTGTCTACGTTTTGAACCATTCCTGTGACACTAGTTATAGATTCCGATGCTTCACTTCTGGTTTACTGTATCCCTTGGACCTTCTTATTGACGATGAAACACAGAAATTGCATCGGAATTAAATACAAAAGGCACAATGCCGACTTAAGTACAAGAAGACTGACACTTCTTACTGTCTATGTTTTGAACCATTCCTGTGACTATAGTTATAGATTCCGACGCTTCACTTCAGGTTTACTGTATCCCTCTAACATTCGTATTGACGATGAGACACAGAAATGGCATCGGAATTAAAAACAAATGGCACAATGGCGACTCAAGTACTAGTAGACTGACTTTACCTACTGTCTGTGATTTGAACCATTCCTGTGACACTAGTTATAGATTCCGTTGGTTCATTTCAGGTTTACTCTATCCCTTGGACCTTCTTGTTGACGATGAAACACAGAAATTGCATCGGAATTAAATACAAAAGGCACAATGCCGAGTTAAGTACAAGAAGACTGACTCTTCTTTCTGTCTATGCTTTGAACCATTCCTGTGACACTAGTTATAGACTCCGATGCGTCACTCCTGGTTTACTGTATCCCTTGGACCTTCGTATTGACGATGAAACACAGAAATTGAATCGGAATTAAATACAAAATGCACAATGCTGAATTAAGTACAAGAAGACTGACTCTTCTTACTGTCTATGATTTGAACCATTCCTGTGACACTAGTTATAGATTCCGATGCTTCACTCCAGGTTTACTTTATCCCTATAACCTTCTCATTGACGATGAAACACAGAAATTGCATCGGAATTAAATACAATAGGCACAATGCCGACTTAAGTACAAGAAGACTGACTGTTTCTACTGTCTATGTTTTGAACCGCTCCTGTGACACTAGTCATAGATTCCGATGCTTCACTTCAGGTTTACTGTATCCCTTGGACCTTCTTATAGACGATGAAACACAGAAATTGCATCGGAATTAAATACAATAGGCACAGTACCGACTTAAGTACAAGAAGACTGACTCTTCTTACTGACTATGTTTGAACCATTCCTGTGACACTAGTCATAGATACCGATGCGTAACTTCAGAATTACTGTATCCCTCAGACCTTCTTGTTCCCGATGAAAGACAGATATTGCATCGGAATTAAATAGAAAAGGCACAATGCCGACTTAAGTACAGGAAAACTGACTCATCTTACTGTCTATGTTTTGAACCGTCTCAGTGACACTAATTATACATTCCGATGTTTCACTCCAGGTTTGCTGTATCCCTTGGACCTTATTATTGACGTTGAAACACAGACATTGCATCGGAATTAAATACAAAAGGCACAACGCCGACTTAAGTACAAGAAGACTGAGTCTTCTTACTGTCTATGTGTTGAACCATTCCTGCGACACTAGTTGTAGATTCCGATGCTTCACTTCAGGTTTACTGTATCCCTCTGACCTTCTTATTGACGATGAAACACAGAAATTGCATCGGAATTAAATACAAAAGGCACAATGCCAACTTAAGTACAAGAAGACTGACTCTTCCGACTGTCTATGTTTCGAACCATTCCTGCGACACTAGTTATAGATTCCGATGCTGCACTTCAGGTATACTGTATCCCTCTGACCTTCTTATTGACGATGAAACACAGAAATTGCATCGGAATTAAATACAAAAGGCACAATGCCGAATTAAGTACAAGATGACTGACTCTTCTTACTGTCTATGTGTTGAACCATTCCTGCGACACTAGTTGTAGATTCCGATGCTTCACTTCAGGTTTACTGTATCCCTCTGACCTTCTTATTGACGATGAAACACAGAAATTGCATCGGAATTAAATACAAAAGGCACAATGCCAACTTAAGTACAAGAAGACTGACTCTTCTTTCTGTCTATGCTTTGAACCATTCCTGTGACACTAGTTATGGACTCCGATGCTTCACTCCTGATTTGCTGTATCCCTTGGACCTTCTTATTGACGATGAAACACAGAAATTGCATCGGAATTAAATACAAAAGGCACAATGCCGACTTATGTACAAGAAGACTGACTCTTCTTACTGTCTATGTTTTGAACCATTCCTGTGACTCTAGTTATAGATTCCGATGCTTCACTTCAGGTTTACTGTATCCCTCTAACCTTCGTATTGACGATGAGACACAGAAATAGCATCGGAATTAAAAACAAATGGCACAATGCCGACTTAAGTACATGTAGACTGACTTTACCTACTGTCTATGTTTTGAACCATTCCTGTGACACTAGTTATAGATTCCGATGGTTCATTTCAGGTTTACTGTATCCCTTGGACCTTCTTGTTGACGATGAAACACAGAAATTGCATCGGAATTAAATACAAAAGGCACAATGCCGACTTAAGTACAAGAAGACTGACTCTTCTTTCTGTCTATGCTTTGAACCATTCCTGTGACACCAGTTATAGACTCCGATGCGTCACTCCTGGTTTACTGTATCCCTTGAACCTTCTTATTGACGATGAAACACAGAAATTGCATCGGAATTAAATACAATAGGCACAATGCCGACTAAAGTACAAGAAGACTGACAGTTCCTACTGTCTATGTTTTGAACCGCTCCTGTGACACTAGTCATAGATTCCGATGCTTCACTTCAGGTTTACTGTATCCCTTGGACCTTCTTATAGACGATGGAACACAGAAATTGCATCGGAATTAAATACAAAAGGCACAATACCGACTTAAATACCATAAGACTGACTCTTCTTACTGACTACGTTTGAACCATTCCTGTGACACTAGTCATAGATTCCGATGCTTAACTTCAGAATTACTGTATCCCTCAGACCTTCTTATTCCCGATGAAACACAGATATTGCATAGGAATTAAATACAAACGGCACAATGCCGACTAAAGTACAAGAAGACTGACTCTTCTGACAGTCTATGTTTTGGACCATTCCTGTGACACTAGTTTTAACTTCCGATGCTTCACTTCAGGTTTACTGTATCCCTTGGACCTTCTTATTGACGATGAAACACATAAATTGCATCGGAATTAAATAGAAAAGGCACAATGCCGACTTAAGTACAGGAATACTGACTCATCTTACTGTCTATGTTTTAAACCGTGTCTGTGACACTAATTATACATTCCGAAGTTTTGCTGTATCCCTTGGACCTTATTAGTGACGTTGAAACACAGACATTGCATCGGAATTAAATACAAAAGGCACAACGCCGACTTCAGTACAAGAAGACTGAGTCTTCTTACTGACTATGTTTCGAACCATTCCTGTGACACTAGTTATAGACTCCGATGCTGCACTTCAGGTTTACTGTATCCCTCTGACCTTCTTATTGACGATGAAACACAAAAATTGCATCGGAATTAAATACAAAAGGCACAATGCCGAATTAAGTACAAGATGAATGACTCTTCTTACTGTCTATGTGTTGAACCATTCCTGCGACACTAGTTGTAGATTCTGATGCTTCACTTCAGGTTTACTGTATCCCTCTGACCTTCTTATTGACGATGAAACACAGAAAATGCATCGGAATTACATACAAAAGGCACAATGCCGACTTAAGTACAAGAAGACTGACTCTTCTGACTGTCTATGTTTTGAACCATTCCTGTGAGACTAGTTATAGATTCCGATGCTTCACTCCAGGTTTACTGTGTCCCTTGGACCTTCTTATTGACGATGAAACACAGAAATTGCATCGGAATTAAATACAAAAGGCACAATGCCGACTTAAGTACAAGAAGACTGACACTTCTTACTGTCTATGTTTTGAACCATTCCTGTGACTCTAGTTATAGATTCCGATGCTTCACTTCAGGTTTACTGTATCCCTCTGACCTTCTTATTGACGATGAAACACAGAAATTGCATCGGAATTAAATACAATAGGCACAATGTGGACTTAAGTACAAGAAGACTGACTCTTCCCACTGTCTACGTTTTGAACCATTCCTGTGACACTAGTTATAGATTCCGATGCTTCACTTCTGGTTTACTGTATCCCTTGGACCTTCTTATTGACGATGAAACACAGAAATTGCATCGGAATTAAATACAAAAGGCACAATGCCGACTTAAGTACAAGAAGACTGACACTTCTTACTGTCTATGTTTTGAACCATTCCTGTGACTATAGTTATAGATTCCGACGCTTCACTTCAGGTTTACTGTATCCCTCTAACATTCGTATTGACGATGAGACACAGAAATGGCATCGGAATTAAAAACAAATGGCACAATGGCGACTCAAGTACTAGTAGACTGACTTTACCTACTGTCTGTGATTTGAACCATTCCTGTGACACTAGTTATAGATTCCGATGGTTCATTTCAGGTTTACTCTATCCCTTGGACCTTCTTGTTGACGATGAAACACAGAAATTGCATCGGAATTAAATACAAAAGGCACAATGCCGAGTTAAGTACAAGAAGACTGACTCTTCTTTCTGTCTATGCTTTGAACCATTCCTGTGACACTAGTTATAGACTCCGATGCGTCACTCCTGGTTTACTGTATCCCTTGGACCTTCGTATTGACGATGAAACACAGAAATTGAATCGGAATTAATTACAAAATGCACAATGCTGAATTAAGTACAAGAAGACTGACTCTTCTTACTGTCTATGATTTGAACCATTCCTGTGACACTAGTTATAGATTCCGATGCTTCACTCCAGGTTTACTTTATCCCTATAACCTTCTCATTGACGATGAAACACAGAAATTGCATCGGAATTAAATACAATAGGCACAATGCCGACTTAAGTACAAGAAGACTGACTGTTTCTACTGTCTATGTTTTGAACCGCTCCTGTGACACTAGTCATAGATTCCGATGCTTCACTTCAGGTTTACTGTATCCCTTGGACCTTCTTATAGACGATGAAACACAGAAATTGCATCGGAATTAAATACAATAGGCACAGTACCGACTTAAGTACAAGAAGACTGACTCTTCTTACTGACTATGTTTGAACCATTCCTGTGACACTAGTCATAGATACCGATGCGTAACTTCAGAATTACTGTATCCCTCAGACCTTCTTGTTCCCGATGAAAGACAGATATTGCATCGGAATTAAATAGAAAAGGCACAATGCCGACTTAAGTACAGGAAAACTGACTCATCTTACTGTCTATGTTTTGAACCGTCTCAGTGACACTAATTATACATTCCGATGTTTCACTCCAGGTTTGCTGTATCCCTTGGACCTTATTATTGACGTTGAAACACAGACATTGCATCGGAATTAAATACAAAAGGCACAACGCCGACTTAAGTACAAGAAGACTGAGTCTTCTTACTGTCTATGTGTTGAACCATTCCTGCGACACTAGTTGTAGATTCCGATGCTTCACTTCAGGTTTACTGTATCCCTCTGACCTTCTTATTGACGATGAAACACAGAAATTGCATCGGAATTAAATACAAAAGGCACAATGCCAACTTAAGTACAAGAAGACTGACTCTTCCGACTGTCTATGTTTCGAACCATTCCTGCGACACTAGTTATAGATTCCGATGCTGCACTTCAGGTATACTGTATCCCTCTGACCTTCTTATTGACGATGAAACACAGAAATTGCATCGGAATTAAATACAAAAGGCACAATGCCGAATTAAGTACAAGATGACTGACTCTTCTTACTGTCTATGTGTTGAACCATTCCTGCGACACTAGTTGTAGATTCCGATGCTTCACTTCAGGTTTACTGTATCCCTCTGACCTTCTTATTGACGATGAAACACAGAAATTGCATCGGAATTAAATACAAAAGGCACAATGCCAACTTAAGTACAAGAAGACTGACTCTTCCGACTGTCTATGTTTTGAACCATTCCTGTGACACTAGTTATAGATTCCGATGCTTCACTCCAGGTTTACTGTGTCCCTTGGACCTTCTTATTGACGATGAAACACAGAAATTGCATCGGAATTAAATACAATGGGCACAATGCCGACTTAAGTACAAGAAGACTGACTCTTCCCAATGTTTACGTTTTGAACCATTCCTGTGACACTAGTTATAGATTCCGATGCTTCACTTCTGGTTTACTGTATCCCTTGGACCTTCTTATTGACGATGAGACACAGATATTGTATCGGAATTTAATACAAAAGGCACAATACCGACTTAAGGACAAGAAGACTGACTCTTCTTACTTACTATGTTTTGAACAATACCTGTGGCACTAGTCATAGACTCCGATGCTTAACTTCAGGATTACTGTATCCCTTGGACCTTTATATTGACGATGGAACACAGAAATTGCATCAGAATTAAATACAAAAGGCACAATGCCGACTTAAGTACAAGAAGACTGACTCCTCTTACTGACTATGTTTTGAACCATTCCTGTGACACTAGTTATTGATTCCACTGCTTCACTTCATGTTTACTGTATCCCTCTGACCTTCTTATTGACGATGAAACACAGAAATTGCATCCGAATTAAATACAAAAGGCACAATGCCGACTTAAGTACAAGAAGACTGACTCTTCTTACTGTCTATGTTTTAAACCATTCCTGTGACACTAGTTATAGATTCCGATGCTTCAATTCAGGTCTACTGTATCCCTTGGACGTACTTATTGACGATGAAACACAGATTTTGCATCGGAATTAAATACAAAAGGCACAATGCCGACTTATGTACAAGAAGACTGACTCTTCTTACTGTCTATGTTTTGAACCATTCCTGTGACTCTAGTTATAGATTCCGATGCTTCACTTCAGGTTTACTGTATCCCTCTAACCTTCGTATTGACGATGAGACACAGAAATAGCATCGGAATTAAAAACAAATGGCACAATGCCGACTTAAGTACATGTAGACTGACTTTACCTACTGTCTATGTTTTGAACCATTCCTGTGACACTAGTTATAGATTCCGATGGTTCATTTCAGGTTTACTGTATCCCTTGGACCTTCTTGTTGACGATGAAACACAGAAATTGCATCGGAATTAAATACAAAAGGCACAATGCCGACTTAAGTACAAGAAGACTGACTCTTCTTTCTGTCTATGCTTTGAACCATTCCTGTGACACCAGTTATAGACTCCGATGCGTCACTCCTGGTTTACTGTATCCCTTGAACCTTCTTATTGACGATGAAACACAGAAATTGCATCGGAATTAAATACAATAGGCACAATGCCGACTAAAGTACAAGAAGACTGACAGTTCCTACTGTCTATGTTTTGAACCGCTCCTGTGACACTAGTCATAGATTCCGATGCTTCACTTCAGGTTTACTGTATCCCTTGGACCTTCTTATAGACGATGGAACACAGAAATTGCATCGGAATTAAATACAAAAGGCACAATACCGACTTAAATACCATAAGACTGACTCTTCTTACTGACTACGTTTGAACCATTCCTGTGACACTAGTCATAGATTCCGATGCTTAACTTCAGAATTACTGTATCCCTCAGACCTTCTTATTCCCGATGAAACACAGATATTGCATAGGAATTAAATACAAACGGCACAATGCCGACTAAAGTACAAGAAGACTGACTCTTCTGACAGTCTATGTTTTGGACCATTCCTGTGACACTAGTTTTAACTTCCGATGCTTCACTTCAGGTTTACTGTATCCCTTGGACCTTCTTATTGACGATGAAACACATAAATTGCATCGGAATTAAATAGAAAAGGCACAATGCCGACTTAAGTACAGGAATACTGACTCATCTTACTGTCTATGTTTTAAACCGTGTCTGTGACACTAATTATACATTCCGAAGTTTTGCTGTATCCCTTGGACCTTATTAGTGACGTTGAAACACAGACATTGCGTCGGAATTAAATACAAAAGGCACAACGCCGACTTCAGTACAAGAAGACTGAGTCTTCTTACTGACTATGTTTCGAACCATTCCTGTGACACTAGTTATAGACTCCGATGCTGCACTTCAGGTTTACTGTATCCCTCTGACCTTCTTATTGACGATGAAACACAAAAATTGCATCGGAATTAAATACAAAAGGCACAATGCCGAATTAAGTACAAGATGAATGACTCTTCTTACTGTCTATGTGTTGAACCATTCCTGCGACACTAGTTGTAGATTCTGATGCTTCACTTCAGGTTTACTGTATCCCTCTGACCTTCTTATTGACGATGAAACACAGAAAATGCATCGGAATTACATACAAAAGGCACAATGCCGACTTAAGTACAAGAAGACTGACTCTTCTGACTGTCTATGTTTTGAACCATTCCTGTGAGACTAGTTATAGATTCCGATGCTTCACTCCAGGTTTACTGTGTCCCTTGGACCTTCTTATTGACGATGAAACACAGAAATTGCATCGGAATTAAATACAAAAGGCACAATGCCGACTTAAGTACAAGAAGACTGACACTTCTTACTGTCTATGTTTTGAACCATTCCTGTGACTCTAGTTATAGATTCCGATGCTTCACTTCAGGTTTACTGTATCCCTCTGACCTTCTTATTGACGATGAAACACAGAAATTGCATCGGAATTAAATACAATAGGCACAATGTGGACTTAAGTACAAGAAGACTGACTCTTCCCACTGTCTACGTTTTGAACCATTCCTGTGACACTAGTTATAGATTCCGATGCTTCACTTCTGGTTTACTGTATCCCTTGGACCTTCTTATTGACGATGAAACACAGAAATTGCATCGGAATTAAATACAAAAGGCACAATGCCGACTTAAGTACAAGAAGACTGACACTTCTTACTGTCTATGTTTTGAACCATTCCTGTGACTATAGTTATAGATTCCGACGCTTCACTTCAGGTTTACTGTATCCCTCTAACATTCGTATTGACGATGAGACACAGAAATGGCATCGGAATTAAAAACAAATGGCACAATGGCGACTCAAGTACTAGTAGACTGACTTTACCTACTGTCTGTGATTTGAACCATTCCTGTGACACTAGTTATAGATTCCGATGGTTCATTTCAGGTTTACTCTATCCCTTGGACCTTCTTGTTGACGATGAAACACAGAAATTGCATCGGAATTAAATACAAAAGGCACAATGCCGAGTTAAGTACAAGAAGACTGACTCTTCTTTCTGTCTATGCTTTGAACCATTCCTGTGACACTAGTTATAGACTCCGATGCGTCACTCCTGGTTTACTGTATCCCTTGGACCTTCGTATTGACGATGAAACACAGAAATTGAATCGGAATTAAATACAAAATGCACAATGCTGAATTAAGTACAAGAAGACTGACTCTTCTTACTGTCTATGATTTGAACCATTCCTGTGACACTAGTTATAGATTCCGATGCTTCACTCCAGGTTTACTTTATCCCTATAACCTTCTCATTGACGATGAAACACAGAAATTGCATCGGAATTAAATACAATAGGCACAATGCCGACTTAAGTACAAGCAGACTGACTGTTTCTACTGTCTATGTTTTGAACCGCTCCTGTGACACTAGTCATAGATTCCGATGCTTCACTTCAGGTTTACTGTATCCCTTGGACCTTCTTATAGACGATGAAACACAGAAATTGCATCGGAATTAAATACAATAGGCACAGTACCGACTTAAGTACAAGAAGACTGACTCTTCTTACTGACTATGTTTGAACCATTCCTGTGACACTAGTCATAGATACCGATGCGTAACTTCAGAATTACTGTCCCTCAGACCTTCTTGTTCCCGATGAAAGACAGATATTGCATCGGAATTAAATAGAAAAGGCACAATGCCGACTTAAGTACAGGAAAACTGACTCATCTTACTGTCTATGTTTTGAACCGTCTCAGTGACACTAATTATACATTCCGATGTTTCACTCCAGGTTTGCTGTATCCCTTGGACCTTATTATTGACGTTGAAACACAGACATTGCATCGGAATTAAATACAAAAGGCACAACGCCGACTTAAGTACAAGAAGACTGAGTCTTCTTACTGTCTATGTGTTGAACCATTCCTGCGACACTAGTTGTAGATTCCGATGCTTCACTTCAGGTTTACTGTATCCCTCTGACCTTCTTATTGACGATGAAACACAGAAATTGCATCGGAATTAAATACAAAAGGCACAATGCCAACTTAAGTACAAGAAGACTGACTCTTCCGACTGTCTATGTTTCGAACCATTCCTGCGACACTAGTTATAGATTCCGATGCTGCACTTCAGGTATACTGTATCCCTCTGACCTTCTTATTGACGATGAAACACAGAAATTGCATCGGAATTAAATACAAAAGGCACAATGCCGAATTAAGTACAAGATGACTGACTCTTCTTACTGTCTATGTGTTGAACCATTCCTGCGACACTAGTTGTAGATTCCGATGCTTCACTTAAGGTTTACTGTATCCCTCTGACCTTCTTATTGACGATGAAACACAGAAATTGCATCGGAATTAAATACAAAAGGCACAATGCCAACTTAAGTACAAGAAGACTGACTCTTCCGACTGTCTATGTTTTGAACCATTCCTGTGACACTAGTTATAGATTCCGATGCTTCACTCCAGGTTTACTGTGTCCCTTGGACCTTCTTATTGACGATGAAACACAGAAATTGCATCGGAATTAAATACAATGGGCACAATGCCGACTTAAGTACAAGAAGACTGACTCTTCCCAATGTTTACGTTTTGAACCATTCCTGTGACACTAGTTATAGATTCCGATGCTTCACTTCTGGTTTACTGTATCCCTTGGACCTTCTTATTGACGATGAGACACAGATATTGTATCGGAATTAAATACAAAAGGCACAATACCGACTTAAGGACAAGAAGACTGACTCTTCTTACTTACTATGTTTTGAACAATACCTGTGGCACTAGTCATAGACTCCGATGCTTAACTTCAGGATTACTGTATCCCTTGGACCTTTATATTGACGATGGAACACAGAAATTGCATCAGAATTAAATACAAAAGGCACAATGCCGACTTAAGTACAAGAAGACTGACTCCTCTTACTGACTATGTTTTGAACCATTCCTGTGACACTAGTTATTGATTCCACTGCTTCACTTCATGTTTACTGTATCCCTCTGACCTTCTTATTGACGATGAAACACAGAAATTGCATCCGAATTAAATACAAAAGGCACAATGCCGACTTAAGTACAAGAAGACTGACTCTTCTTACTGTCTATGTTTTAAACCATTCCTGTGACACTAGTTATAGATTCCGATGCTTCAATTCAGGTCTACTGTATCCCTTGGACGTACTTATTGACGATGAAACACAGATTTTGCATCGGAATTAAATACAAAAGGCACAATGCCGACTTAAGTACAAAAATACTGGCTCATCTTACTTTCTATGTTTTGAACCGTCCCTGTGACACTAGTTATAGATTCCGATGCTTCACTCCAGAATTACTGTATCCCTTTGACCTTCTATTGACGATGAAACCCAGAAATTGCACCGGAATTAAATACAAAAGGCACAATGCCGAATTAAGTACAAGAAGACTGACTCTTCTTACTGTCTATGTGTTGAACCATTCCTGTGACACTAGTTATAGACTCCGATGCTTCACTCCAGGTTTACTGTATCCCTCTGACCTTCTATTGACGATGAAACACAGAAATAGCTTAGGAATTAAATACAAAAGGCACAATGCCGACTTAAGTAAAAGAAGACTGACTCTTCCTACGGTCTATGTTTTGAACCATTCCTGTGACACTAGTTATAGATTCCGATGCTTCACTTCCGGTTTACTGTATCCCTGTGACCTTCTTATTGACGATGAAACACAGAAAATGCATCGGAATAAAATACAAAAGGCATAATACCGACTTAAGTTCAAGAAGACTGACTCTTATTCCTGACTATACTTTGAACCATTCCTGCGATACTAGTCATAGATTCCGATGCTTAACTTCAGGATTACTGCATCCCTTGGACCTTCTTATTGACGATGAAACACAGAAATTGCATCGGAATTAAATACAAAAGGCACAATGCCAGCACAAGTACAAAAGACTGAGACTTCTTACTGACTAAGCTTTGAACCATTATTGTGACACTAGTTATAGATTCCGATGCTTCACTTCAGGTTTACTGTATCCCTGTGGCCTTCTTATTGACGATGAAACACAGGAATTGCATCGGAATTAAATACAAAAGGCACAATGCCGAATTAAGTACAAGAAGATTGACTCTTCTTTCTGTCTATGCTTTGAACCATTCTTGTGACACTAGTTATAGACTCCGATGCTTCACTTCTGGTTTACTGTATCCCTTGGACCTTCTTATTGACGATGCAACACAGAAATTGCATCGGAATTAAATACAAAAGGCATAATACCGACTTAAGTACAAGAAGACTGACTCTTATTCCTGACTATATTTTGAACCATTCCTGTGACACTAGTCATAGATTCCGATGCTTACTTCAGGATTATTGTATCCCTTGGCCTCTCTTATAGACAATGTAACACAGAAATTGCATCGGAATCAAATACAAAAGGCACAATGCCGACATAAGCACAAGAAGACTGACACTTCTTACTGTCTATGTTTTGAACCATTCCTGTGACACTAGTTATAGATTCCGATGCTGCACTTCAGGTTTACAGTATCCCTCTGGCCTTCTTATTGACGATGAAACACAGAAATTGCATCGGAATTAAATACAAAAGGCACAATGCCGACTTAAGTACAAGAAGACTGACTCTTCTAACTGTCTATGTTTTGAACCGTTCCTGTGACTCGAGTTATAGATTCCGATGCTTCACTTCAGGTTTACTGTATCCCTCTAACCTTCGTATTGACGATGAGACACAGAAATAGCAGCGGAATTAAAAACAAATGGCACAATGCCGACTTAATTACATGTAGACTGACGTTACCTACTGTCTATGTTTTGAACCATTCCTGTGACACTAGTTATAGATTCCGATGGTTCATTTCAGGTTTACTGTATCCCTTGGACCTTCTTGTTGACGATGAAACACAGAAACTGCATCGGAATTAAATACAAAAGACACAATGCCGACTTAAGTACAAGAAGACTGACTCTTCTTTCTGTCTATGCTTTGAACCATTCCTGTGACACTAGTTATAGACTCCGATGCGTCACTCCTGGTTTACTGTATCCCTTGGACCTTCTTATTGACGTTGAAACACAGAAATTGAATCGGAATTAAATACAAAATGCGCAATGCCGAATTAAGTACAAGAAGACTGACTCTTCTTACTGACTATGTTTTGAACCATTCCTGTGACACTAGTCATAGATTCCGATGCTTAACTTCAGAATTACTGTATCCCTCAAATCTTCTTATTGCCGATGAAACACAGATATTGCATCAGAATTAAATAGAAAATGCACAGTGATGACTTAAGTACAAGAAGACTGACTCTTCCGAATGTCTATATTTTGAACTATTCCTGTGACACTAGTTATAGATTCCGATGCTTCACTCCAGGTTTACTGTGTCCCTTGGACCTTCTTATTGACGATGAAACACAGACATTGCATCGGAATTAAACACAATAGGCACAATGCCGACTTAAGTACAAGAATACTGACTCTTCCGACTGTCTACGTTATGAACCATTCCTGTGACACTAGTTATAGATTCCGATGCTTCACTTCTGGTTTACTGTATCCCCTGGACCTTCTTATTGACGATGAAACACAGAAATTGTATCGGAATTTAATACAAAAGGCACAATACCGACTTAAGTACAAGAAGACTGACTCTTCTTACTGACTATGTTTTGAACAATACCTGTGGCACTAGTCATAGATTCCGATGCTTAACTTCAGGATTACTGTATCCCTTGGACCTTCTTATCGACGATGGAACACAGAAATTGCATCGGAATTAAATACAAAAGGCACAATGCCGACTTAAGTACAAGAAGACTGACTCTTCTTACTGACTATGTTTTGAACCATTCCTGTGACACTAGTTATAGACTCCGATGCTTCACTCCATGTTTACTGTATCCCTCTGATCTTCTTATTGACGGTGAAACACAGAAATTGCTTAGGAATTAAATACAAAAGGCACAATGCCGACTTAAGTAAAAGAAGACTGACTCTTCCTACGGTCTATGTTTTGAACCATTCCTGTGACACTAGTTATAGATTCCAAGGCTTCACTTCAGGTTTACTGTATCCCTGTGACCTTCTTATTGACGATGAAACACAGAAAATGCATCGGGATTAAATACAAAAGGCATAATACCGATTTAAGTACAAGAAGACAGACTCTTATTCCTGACTATATTTTGAACCATTCCTGTGCCACTAGTCATAGATTCCGATGATTTACTTCAGGATTACTGCATCCCTTGGACCTTCTTATTGACGATGAAACACAGTAATTGCATCGGAATTAAATACAAAAGGCACAATGCCGACATAAGTACAAAAGACTGACCCTTCTTACCGACTAAGCTTTGAACCATTCCTGTGACACTAATTTTAGATTCCGATGCTTCACTTCAGGTTTATTGTATCCCTCTGGCCTTCTTATTGACGATGAAACACAGAAATTGCATCGGAATTAAATACAAAAGGCACAATGCCGAATTAAGTACAAGAAGACTGACTCTTCTTACTGTCTATGCTTTGAACCATTCCTGTATCACTAGTTATAGATTCCGATGCTTCAATTCAGGTCTACTGTATCGCTTGGACCTTCTTATTGACGATGAAACACAGATTTTCCATCCGAATTAAATACAAAAGGCACAATACCGACTTAAGTACAAGAAGTCTGACACTTCCAACTGCCTATGTTTTAAGCCATTCCTGTGCCATTAGTTATAGATTCCGATGCTTCACTTCAGGTTTAGTGTATCCCTTGGAGCCTCTTATTGACGATGAAGCACAGAAATTGCATCAGAAGTAAATACAAAAGGCACAATGCCGACTTAAGTACAAGAATACTGACTCATCTTACTTTCTATGTTTTGAACCGTCCCTGTGACACTAGTTATAGATTCCGATGCTTCACTGCAGAATTGCTGTATCCTTTGGACCTTCTTATTGACGATGAAAGACAGAAATTGCATCGGAATTAAATACAAAAGGCACAACGCCGACTTAAGTACAAGAAGACTGACTCTTCTTACTGACTATGCTTTGAACTATTCCTGTGACACTAGTTATAGATTACGATGCTTCGCTTCAGGTTTACTGTATGCCTCTGACCTTCTTATTGACGATGAAACACAGAAATTGCATCGGAATTAAATACAAAAGGCACAATGCCGAAATAAGTACAAGAAGACTGACTCTTCTTACTGTCTATGTTTGAACCATTCCTGTGACTCTAGTTATAGATTCCGATGCTTCACTTCAGGTTTACTGTATCCCTCTAACCTTCTTATTGACGATGAGACACAGAAATAGCATCGGAATTAAATACAAATGGCACAATGCCGACTTAAGTTCATGTAGACTGACTTTTAGTACTGTCTATGTTTTGAACCATTCCTGTGACACTAGTTATAGATTCCGATGGTTCATTTCAGGTTTACTGTGTCCCGTGGACCTTCTTATTGACGATGAAACACAGAAATTGCATCGGAATTAAATACAAAAGGCACAATGCCGACTAATGTACAAGAAGACTGACTCTTCTTTCTGTCTATGCTTTGAACCATTCCATGTGACACTAGTTATAGACTCCGATGCGTCACTCTAGGTTTACTTATCCCTTGGACCTTCTTATTGACGATGAAACACAGAAATTGCATCGGAATTAAATACAAAAGGCACAATGCCGAATTAAGTACAAGAAGACTGACTCTTCTTACTGTCTATGATTAGAACCATTCCTGTGACTCTAGTTATGGATTCCGATGCTTCACTCCAAGTTTACTGTAACCCTTGGACCTTATTATTGACGATGAAACACAGAAATTGCATCAGAATTAAATAGAAAATGCAAGGTGATGACTTAAGTACAAGAAGACTGACTCTTCTTACTGACTATGTTTTGAAACAATCCTGTGACACTAATTATAGATTCCGATGCTTCACTTCAGGTTTGCTGAATCCCTTGGACCTTCTTAGTGACGATCAAACACAGAAATTGCATCGGAATTAAATACAAAAGGCACAATGCCGATTTAAGTACAAGTAGACTGACTCTTCTTACTGTTTACGTTTTGAACCATTCCTGTGACTCTAGTTATAGATTCCGATGCTTCACTTCAGGTTTACTGTATCCCTCTGACCTTCTTATTGACGATGAAACACAGAAATTGCATCGGAATTAAATACAAAAGGCACAATGCCGACTTAAGTACAAGAAGACTGACTCTTCTTACTGTCAATGTTTTAACCATTCCTGTGACACTAGTTATAGATTCCGATGCTTCAGTCCAGGTCTACTGTATCCCTTGGACCTTCTTACTGACGATGAAAGACAGAAATTGCATCGGAATTAAAAAAAAAACACAATGCTGACTTAGTAAAAGAAGTCTGACTCTTCTTACTGTCAATGTTTGAACCATTCCTGTGACACTAGTTATAGATTCCGATGCTTCACTCCAGGTTTACTGTATACCTTGGACCTTCTTATCGACGATGAAACACAGGAATGGCATCAGAATTAAATAGAAAATGCAAAGTGATGACTTAAGTACAAGAAGACTGACTCTTCTTACTGACTATGTTTTGAACCAATCCTGTGACACTAATTATAGATTCCGATGCTTCACATCAGGTTTACTGTATCCCTTATACCTTCTTATTGACGATGAAACACAGAAATTGCATCGGAATTAAATACAAAAGGCACAATGCCGACTTAAGTACAAGAATACTGACTCATCTTACTTTCTATGTTTTGAACCGTCCCTGTGACACTAGTTATAGATTCCGATGCTTCACTCCAGGTTTACTGTATCCCTTGGACCTTCTTATTGACGATGAAACACAGAAATTGCATCGGAATTAAATACAAAAGGCACAATACCAACATAAGTACAAGAATACTGACTCTTTCTACTGACTATGTTTTGAACCATTCCGGTGACACTAGTCATAGATTCCGATGCTTAACTTCAGGATTACTGTATCCCTTGGACCTTCTTATTGACGATGAAACTATGAAATTGCATCGGAATTAAATACAAAAGGCACAATGCCGACTTAAGTACAAGAAGACTGACTCTTCATACTGACTATGTTTTGAACCATTCTTGTGACGCTAGCTATAGATTCCGATGCTTCACTTCAGGTTTACTGTATCCATCAAACCATCTTATTGACGATGAAACACAGAAATTGCATCGGAATTAAATACTAAAGGAACAATGCAGAGTTAAGTACAAGAAGACTGACTCTTCTTACTGTCTATGTTTTGAACCATTCCTGTGACTCTAGTTATAGATTCCGATGCTTCACTTCAGGTTTACTGTATCGCTCTGACTTTCTTATTGACGCTGAAACACAGAAGTTGCATCGGAATTAAATACAAAAGGCACAATGTCGACTTGAGTACAAGAAGATTGACTCTTCTTACTGTCTATGTCTTGAACCATTCCTGTGACACTAGTTATAGATTCCGATGCTTCAATTCAGATCTACTATATCACTTGGACCTTATTATTGACGATGAGAAACAGATATTTCATCGGAATTAAATACAAAAAGCACAAGAGGACTGACTCTTCTTACTGACTATGTTTGAACCATTCCTGTGACACTCGTTATAGATTCCGATGCTTCACATCAGGTTTACTGTATCGCTCTGACCTTCTTATTGACGATGAAACACAGAAATTGCATTGGAATTAAATACAAAAGGCACAATGCCGACTTAAGTAAAATAAGTCTGACTCTTCTTACTGTCAATGTTTTGAACCATTCCTGTGACACTAGTTATAGATTCCGATGCTTCACTCCAGGTTTACTGTATCCCTTGGTCCTTCTTATTGGCGATGAAACACAGAAATTGCATCAGAATTAAATAGAAAATGCACAGTGATGACTTAAGTACAAGAAGACTGACTCTTCTTACCGACTATGCTTTGAACCAAACCTGAGACACTAATTATAGTTTCCGATGCTTCACTTCAGGTTTACTGTTTCCTTGGACCTTCTTATTGACAATGAAACACAGAAATTGCATCGGAATTAAACACAAAAGGCACAATGCCGACTTAAGTACAAGAATACTGACTCATCTTACTTTCTATGTTTTGAACCGTCCCTGTGACACTAGTTATAGATTCCGATGCTTCACACCAGGTTTACTGTATCCCTTATACTTTCTTATTGCCGATGAAACACAGAAATTGCATCGGAATTAAATACAAAAGGCACAATGCCGACTTAAGTACAAGAAGACTGACTCTTCTTACTGACTATGATTTGAACCATTCCTGTGACACTAGTTATAGATTCCGATGCTTCGCTTCAGGTTTACTGTATCCCTCTGACCTTCCTGTTGACGATGAAACACAGAAATTGCATCGGAATTAAATACAAAAGGCACAATGCCGAATTAAATACAAGAAGACTGACTCATCTTACTGTCTATGTGTTGAACCATTCCTGTGACACTAGTTATAGATTCCGATGCTTCACTTCAGGTTTACTGTATCCCTCTGACCTTCTTATTGACGATGAAACACAGAAATTGCATCGGAATTAAATACAAAAGGCACAATGGCGACTTAAGTGCAAGAAGACTGACTCTTCCGACTGTCTATGCTTTGAACCATTCCTGTGACACTACTTATAGATTCCGATGCTTCACTCCAGGTTTACTGTGTCCCTTGGACCTTCTTATTGACGATGAAACACAGAAATTGCATCGGAATTAAATACAATAGGCACAATGCCGACTTAAGTACAAGAAGACTGACTCTTCTTACTGACTATGATTTGAACCATTCCTGTGACACTAGTTTTTTATTCCGATGCTTCACTTCAGGTTTACTGTATCCCTTGGACCTTCTTATTGACGATGAAACACAGAAATTGCATCGGAATTAAATACAAAAGGCATAACACCGACTTAAGTGCAAGAAGACTGACTCTTATTCCTGACTATATTTTGAACCATTCCTGTGACACTAGTCATACATTCCGATTCTTAACTTCAGGATTACTGTATTCCTTGGACCTTCTTATTGACGATGAAACACAGAAATTGCATCGGAACTAAATACAAAAGGCACAATGCCGACATAAGTACTAGAAGACTGACACTTCTTACTGACTAAGTTTTGAACGATTCCTGTGACACTAGTTATAGATTCCGATGCTTCACTTCAGGTTTACTGTATCCCTCTGGAATTCTTATTGACGATGAAACACAGAATTGCATCGGAATTAAATACAATACGCACAATGCCGAATTAAGTACAAGAAGACTGACTCTTCTTTCTGTCTATGCTTTGAACCATTTCTGTGACACTAGTTATAGACTCCGATGCTTCACTCCTGGTTTACTGTATCCCTTGGAACGTCTTATTGACGATGAAACACAGAAGTTGCATCGGAATTAAATACAGAAGGCACAATGCCGACTTAAGGACAAGAAGACTGACTCTTCTTACTGTCTATGTTTTGAACCACTCCTGTGACTCTAGTTATAGATTCCGATGCTTCACTTCAGGTTTACTGTATCCCTCTAACCTTCTTATTGACGATGAGACACAGAAATAGCATCGGAATTAAATACAAATGGCACAATGCCGACTTAAGTACATGTAGACTGACTTTTCCTACTGTCTATGTTTTGAACCATTCCTGTGACACTAGTTATAGATTCCGATGGTTCATTTCAGGTTTACTGTATCCCTTGGACCTTCTTATTGACGATGAAACACAGAAATTGCATCGGAATTAAATACAAAAGGCAGAATGCCGACTTAAGTACAAGAAGACTGATTCTTCTTTCTGTTTATGCTTTGAACCATTCCTGTGACACTAGGTATAGACTCCGATGCGTCACTCCAAGTTTACTGTATCCCTTGGACCTTCTTATTGACGATGAAACACAGAAATTGCATCGGAATTAAATACAAAAGGCACAATGCCGAATTAAATATAAGAAGACTGACTCTTCTTACTGTCTATGATTAGAACCATTCCTGTGACTCTAGTTATAGATTCCGATGATTAACCTCAGCATTACTGTATCCCTCTGACCTTCTAAGTGACGATGAAGCACAGAAATTGCATCGAAATTAAATACAAAAAGCGCAATGCCGACTTAAGTACAAGAAGGCTGACTCTTCATACTGACTATGCTTTGGACCATTCTTGTGACACTAGCTACAGATTCCGATGCCTCACTTCAGGTTTACTGTATCCCTCAAAACTTCTTATTGACGATGAAACACGGAAATTGCATTGGATTTAAATACAAAAGGCAAAATGCCGACTTAAGTACAAGAAGACTGACTCTTCTTACTGTCTATGTTTTGAACCATTCCTGTGACTCTAGTTATAGATTCCGATGCTTCACTTCAGGTTTACTGTATCGCTCTGACCTTCTTAATGACGATGAAACACAGAAGTTGCATCGGAATTAAATACAAAAGGCACAATGCCGACTTAAGTACAAGAAGACTGACTCTTCTTCCTGTCTATGTTTGAACCATTCCTGTGACACTAGTTATAGATCCCGATGCTTCAATTCAGATCTACTGGATCCCTCTGACCTTCTTATTAACGATGAAACACAGAAATTGCATAGGAATTAAATACAAAAGGCACAATGCCGACTTAAGTACAAGAAGACTGACTCTTCTTACTGTCTATGTTTGAACCATTCCTGTGACACTAGTTATAGATTCCGATGCTTCAATTCAGATCTACTATATCACTTGGACCTTATTATTGACGATGAGAAACAGATATTTCATCGGAATTAAATACAAAAAGCACAAGAGGACTGACTCTTCTTACTGACTATGTTTGATCCATTCCTGTGACACTCGTTATAGATTCCGATGCTTCACATCAGGTTTACTGTATCGCTCTGACCTTCTTATTGACGATGAAACACAGAAATTGCATTGGAATTAAATACAAAAGGCACAATGCCGACTTAAGTAAAATAAGTCTGACTCTTCTTACTGTCAATGTTTTGAACCATTCCTGTGACACTTGTTATAGATTCCGATGCTTCACTCCAGGTTTACTGTATCCCTTGGTCCTTCTTATTGACGATGAAACACAAAAATTGCATCAGAATTAAATAGAAAATGCACAGTGATGACTTAAGTACAAGAAGACTGATTCTTCTTACCGACTATGCTTTGAACCAAACCTGAGACACTAATTATAGTTTCCGATGCTTCACTTCAGGTTTACTGTTTCCTTGGACCTTCTTATTGACAATGAAACACAGAAATTGCATCGGAATTAAACACAAAAGGCACAATGCCGACTTAAGTACAAGAATACTGACTCATCTTACTTTCTATGTTTTGAACCGTCCCTGTGACACTAGTTATAGATTCCGATGCTTCACACCAGGTTTACTGTATCCCATATACTTTCTTATTGACGATGAAACACAGAAATTGCATCGGAATTAAATAAAAAGGCACAATGCCGACTTAAGTACAAGAAGACTGACTCTTCTTACTGACTATGATTTGAACCATTCCTGTGACACTAGTTATAGATTCCGATGCTTCGCTTCAGGTTTACTGTATCCCTCTGACCTTCCTGTTGACGATGAAACACAGAAATTGCATCGGAATTAAATACAAAAGGCACAATGCCGAATTAAATACAAGAAGACTGACTCATCTTACTGTCTATGTGTTGAACCATTCCTGTGACACTAGTTATAGATTCCGATGCTTCACTTCATGTTTACTGTATCCTTCTGACCTTCTTATTGACGATGAAACACAGAAATTGCATCGGAATTAAATACAAAAGGCACAATGCCGACTTAAGTGCAAGAAGACTGACTCTTCCGACTGTCTATGCTTTGAACCATTCCTGTGACACTAGTTATAGATTCCGATGCTTCACTCCAGGTTTACTGTGTCCCTTGGACCTTCTTATTGACGATGAAACACAGAAATTGCATCGGAATTAAATACAATAGGCACAATGCCGACTTAAGTATAAGAAGACTGACTCTTCCCACTGTCTAAGTTTTGAACCATTCCTGTGACACTAGTTATAGGTTCCGATGCTTCACTTCAGGTTTACTGTATCCCTTGGACCTTCTTATTGACGATGAAACACAGAAATTGTATCGGAATTAAATACAAAAGGCACAATACCGACTTAAGTACAAGAAGACTGACTCTTCTTACTGACTATGCTTTGAACAATACCTGTGGCACTAGTCATAGATTCCGATGCTTAACTTCAGGATTACTGTATCCCTTGGACCTTCTCATTGACGATGAAACACAGAAATTGCATCGGAATTAAATACAAAAGGCACAATGCCGACTTAAGTACAAGAAGACTGACTCTTCTTACTGTCTATGTTTTGAACCATTCCTGTGACACTAGTTATAGACTCCGATGCTTCACTTTAGGTTTACTGTATCCCTCACACCTTCTTGTTGACGATGAAACACAGAAATTGCATCGGAATTAAATATAAAATGCACAATACCGACATAAGTACACGAATACTGACTCTTCTTACTGACTATGTTTTGAACCATTCCTGTGACACTAGTCATAGATTCCGATGCTTCACTTCAGGTTTACTGTATCCCTGAAACCTTCTCATTGACGATGAATTACAGAAATTGCATCGGAATTAAATACAAAAGGCACAATGCCGACTGAAGTATAGGAATACTGACTCATCTTACTGTCTATGTTTTGAACCGTCTCTGCGACACTAGTTATACATTCCGATGCTTCACTCCAGGTTTGCTGTATCACTTGGACCTTCTTATTGACGTTGAAACACAGACATTGCATCGGAATTAAATACAAAAGGCACAACGCCGACTTAAGTACAAGAAGACTGACTCTTCTTACTGACTATGTTTTGAACCATTTCTGTGACACTAGTTATAGATTCCGATGCTGCACTTCAGGTTTACAGTATCCCTCTGACCTTCTTATTGACGATGAAACACAGAAATTGCATCGGAATTAAATACAAAAGGCACAATGCCGAATAAAGTACAAGAAGACTGACTCTTCTTACAGTCTATGGGTTGAAACATTCCTGTAACACTAGTTATAGATTCCGATGCTTCACTTCAGGTTTACTGTATCCCTCTGACCTTCTTATTGACGATGAAACACAGAAATTGTATCGGAATTAAATACAAAAGGCACAATACCGACTTAAGTACAAGAAGACTGACTCTTCTTACTGACTATGCTTTGAACAATACCTGTGGCACTAGTCATAGATTCCGATGCTTAACTTCAGGATTACTGTATCCCTTGGACCTTCTTATTGACGATGACACACAGAAATTGCATCGGAATTATATACAAAAGGCACAATGCCGAATTAAGTACAAGAAGACTGACTCTTCTTACTGTCTATGTTTGAACCTTTCCTGTGAAATTAGTTATAGTCTCCGATGCTTCACTCCAGGTTTACTGTATCCCTTGGACCTTCTTCTTGACGATGAGACACAGAAATTGCATCGGAAGTAAATACAAAAGGCTCAATGCCGACTTAAGTACAAGAAGACTGACTCTTCTTACTGTCTGTGTTGTGAACCATTCCTGTGACTCTAGTTATAGATTCCGATGCTTCACTTCAGGTTTACTGTATCCCTCTGACCTTCTTATTGACGAGGAAACACAGAAATTGCATCGGAATCAAATACAAATGCCACATGCCGACTTAAGTACAAGAAGACTGTCTCTTCTTACTGTCTATGTTTTGATCCATTCCTGTGACACTAGCTATAGATTCCGATGCTTCAATTCAGGTCTACTGTATCCCTTGGACCTTCTTCTTGACGATGAAACACAGAAATTGCGTCGGAAGTAAATACAAAAATCACAATGCCGACTTAAGTACAAGAATACTGACTCATCTTACTTTCTATGTTTTGAACCGTCCCTGTGACACTAGTTATAGATTACGATGCTTCGCGTCAGGTTTACTGTATAACTCTGACCTTCTTATTGACGATGGAACACAGAAATTGCATCCGAATAAAATACAAAAGGCACAATGCCGAATTAAGTACAAGAAGACTGACTCTTCTTACTGTCTATGTGTTGAACCATTCCTGTGACACTAGTTATAGACTCCGATGCTTCACTCCTGGTTTACTGTATCCCTTGGAACTTCTTATTGACGATGAAACACAGAAGTTGCATCGGAATTAAATACAGAAGGCACAATGCCGACTTAAGTACAAGAAGACTGACTCTTCTTACTGTCTATGTTTTGAACCACTCCTGTGACTCTAGTTATAGATTCCGATGCTTCACTTCAGGTTTACAGTATCCCTCTAACCTTCTTATTGACGATGAGACACAGAAATAGCATCGGAATTAAATACAAATGGCACAATGCCGACTTAAGTACATGTAGACTGACTTTTCCTACTGTCTATGTTTTGAACCATTCCTGTGACACTAGTTATAGATTCCGATGGATCATTTCAGGTTTACTGTATCCCTTGGACCTTCTTATTGACGATGAAACACAGAAATTGCATCGGAATTAAATACAAAAGGCAGAATGCCGACTTAAGTACAAGAAGACTGATTCTTCTTTCTGTTTATGCTTTGAACCATTCCTGTGACACTAGTTATAGACTCCGATGCGTCACTCCAAGTTTACTGTATCCCTTGGACCTTCTTATTGACGATGACACACAGAAATTGCATCGGAATTAAATACAAAAGGCACAATGCCGAATTAAATATAAGAAGACTGACTCTTCTTACTGTCTATGATTAGAACCATTCCTGTGACTCTAGTTATAGATTCCGATGCTTAACCTCAGCATTACTGTATCCCTCTGACCTTCTAAGTGACGATGAAGCACAGAAATTGCATCGGAATTAAATACAAAAAGCACAATGCCGACTTAAGTACAAGAATACCGACTCATCTTACTGTCTATGCTTTGCACCGCCCTGTGATACTAGTTATAGATTCCGATGATTCACTCCAGGTTTAAGGCATCCCTTGGACTTTCTTATTGACGATGTAACACAGAAATTGCATCGGAATTAATTACAAAAGGCACAATGCCGACTTAAGTAAAAGACGTCTGACTCTTCTTACTGTCAATGATTTGAACCATTCCTGTGACACTAGTTATAGATTCCGATGCTTCACTCCAGGTTTACTGTAGCCCTTGGACCATCTTGTTGACGATGAAACACAGAAATTGCATCAGAATTTAATAGAAAGTGCACAATACCGACATAAGTACAAGAAGACTGACTCTTCTTACTGACTCTGATATGAACCATTCCTGTGACACTAGTTATAGATTCCGATGCTTCGCTTCAGGTTTACTGTATCCCTCTGACCTTCTTATTGACGATGAAACACAGAAATTGCATCGGAATTAAATACAAAATGCACAATGCCGACGTAAGTACAAGAAGACTGACTCTTCATACTGACTATGTTTTGAACCATTCTTGTGACATAAGCTATAGATTCCGATGCTTCACTTCAGGTTTACTGTATCCCTTTTACCTTCTTATTGACGATGAAACACAGAATTTGCATCGGAATTAAATACAAAAAGCACAATGCCGACTTAAGTACAGAAAGACTGACTCTTCTTACTATGCTTTGAACCATTCCTGTGACACGAGTTATAGATTCCTATGCTTCACATCAGGGTTACTGTATCCCTCTGACCTTCTTATTGACGATGAAACACAGAAATTGCATCGGAATTAAATACAAAAGGCACAATGCCGAATTAAGTACAAGAAGACTGACTCTTCTTACTGTCTATGTTTTGAACCATTCCTGGGACACTAGTCATAGACTCCAATGCTTCGCTCCAGGTTTATCGTATGCCTCCGACCTTCTTATTGACGATGAAACACAGAAATTGCATCGGAATTAAATACAAAAGGCACAATGCCGACTTAAGTACAAGAAGACTGACTCTTCATACTGACTATGTTTTGAACCATTCTTGTGACACAAGCTATAGATTCCGATGCTTCACTTCAGGTTTACTGTATCTCTTAAACCTTCTTATTGACGATGAAACACAGAAATTGCATCGGAATGAAATACAAAAGGCACAATGCCGACTTAAGTACAAGAAGACTGACTCTTCTTACTGTCTATGTTTTGAACCATTCCTGTGACTCTAGTTATAGATTCCGATGCTTCACTTCAGGTTTACTGTATCCCTCTGACTTTCTTATTGTCGGTGAAACACAGAAGTTGGATCGGAATTAAACAAAAAAGGTACAATGCCGACTTAGGTACAAGAAGACTGACTCTTCTTACTGTCTATGTTTTGAACCATTCCTGTGACACTAGTTATAGATTCCGATGCTTCACATCAGGGTTACTGTATCCCTCTGACCTTCCTATTGACGTCGAAACACAGAAATTGCATCGGAATTAAATACAAAAGGCCCAATGCCGACTTAAGTACATGTAGACTGACTCTTCCTACTGTGAAAGTTTTGAGCCATTCCTGTGACACATGTTATAGATTCCGATGCTTCACTTCAGGTTCACTGTATCCCTTGGACCTTCTTGTTGATGATGAAACACAGAAATTGCATCGGAATTAAATACAAAAGGCACAATGCCGACTTAACTACGAGAAGACTGATTCTTCTTACTGACTATGCCTTGAACCATTCCTGTGACACTAGTTATAGATTTCGATGCTTAACTTCAGGATTACTGTATCCCGCTGACCTTCGTAGTGACGATGAAACACAGAAATTGCATTGGAATTAAATAGAAAAGGCACAATGCCGACTTAAGTTCAAGAATACTGACTCATCTTACTGTCTATGCTTTGAACCGTCCCTGTGACACTAGTTATAGATTCCGATGCTTCGCTCCAGGTTTAATGTATCCCTTTGACCTTCTTATTGACGATGAAACACAGAAATTGCATCGGAAATAAATACAAAATTCACAATGCCGACATAAGTACAAGAAGACTGACCCTACTTACTGACTATGTTTTGAACAACCCCTTTGACTCTAGTTATCGATTACGATGCTTCACTTCAGGTTTACTGTATTCCTCTGACCTTCTTTTTGACGATGAAACACAGAAATTGCGTCGGAATTAAATACAAAAGGCACAATGCCGAATTAAGTACAAGAAGACTGACTCTTATTACTGTCTATGTTTTGAACCATTCCTGAGACACTAGTTATAGACTCCAATACATCACTCCAGGTTTACTGTATCCTTTGGACCTTCTTATTGACGATGAAACACAGATATATCATCGGAATTAAATACAAAAGGCAAAATGCCGACTTAAGTACAAGAAGACTGACTCTTCTTACTGTCTATGTTTTGAACCATTCCTGTGACACTAGTTATAGATTCCGATGCTTCACTCCAGGTTTACTGTATCCCTTGGACCATCTTGTTGATGATGAAACACAGAAATTGCATCGGAATTAAATACAAAAGGCACAATGCCGACTAAAGTTCAAGAAGACTGACTCTTCTTACAGTCTATGTTTTGAACCATTCCTGTGACACTAATTCCGGTGCTTCACTCCTGGTATACTGTATCCCTTGGACCTTCTTATTGACGATGAAACACAGAAATTGCATCGGAATTAAATACAAAAGGCACAATGCCGAATTAAGTACAAGAAGACTGACTCTTATTACTGTCTATGTTTTGAACCATTCCTGAGACACTAGTTATAGACTCCAATACATCACTCCAGGTTTACTGTATCCCTTGGACCTTCTTATTGACGATGAAACACAGATATTTCATCGGAATTAAATACAAAAGGCAAAATGCCGACTTCAGTACAATAAGACTGACTCTTCTGACTGTCTATGTTTTAAACCATTCCTGTAACACTAGTTATAGATTCCGGTGCTTCACTCCAGGTTTACTGTATCTCTTGGACCTTCTTATTGACGATAAAACACAGAAATTGCATCGGAATTAAATGCGAAAGGCACAATGGAGAATCAAGTACAAGAAGACTGACTCTTCCTACTGTCTATGCTTTGAACCACTCCTGTGACACTAGTTATAGATTCCGATGCTTCACTCCAGGTTTACTGTATCCCTTGGACCTTCTTATTGACGATGAAACACAGAAATGGCATCCGAATTAAATACAAAAGGCACAATGCTGACTTCAGTACAAGAAGAATGACTCTTCTTACTGACTATGCTTTGAACCACTCCTGTGACACTAGTTATGGTTTCCGATCCTTCAATTCAGGTTTACTGTATCCCTTAAACCTTCATATTGACGATGAAACACGGAAATTGCATCGGAATTAAATACAAAAGGCACAATGAAGACTTAAGTACAAGATACTGACTCTTCTTACGGTCTATGTTTTGAACCATTCCTGTGACTCTAGTTATATATTCCGATGCTTCACTTCAGGTTTACTGTATCCCTCTGACCTTCTTATTGACGATGAAACACTGAAGTTGCATCGGAATTAAATACAAAAAGCACAATGCCGACTTAAGTACATGTAGACTGACTCTTCCTACTGTGAATGCTTTGAACCATTCCTGTGACACATGTTATAGATTCCGATGCTTCACTTCAGGTTTACTGTATCCCTTGGACCTTCTTATTGACGATGAAACACAGAACTTGCATCGGAATTAAATACAAATGCCACAATGCCAACTTAACGACAAGAAGACTGACTCTTATTACTGACTATGCCTTGAACCATTCCTGTGACACTAGTTACAGATTCCGATGCTTCACTTCAGGTTTTTTGTATCGCTTGGACCTTCTTATTGACGATGAAAAACAGATATTGCATCGGAATTAAATAGAAAAGGGAAAATGCCGACTTAAGTACAAGAAGACTGACCTTTCTCACTGTTTATGTTTTGAACCATTCCTGTGACACTAGTTATAGATTCCGATGCTTCACTTCCGGTTTACTGTATCCCTCTGACCTTCCTATTGACGACGAAACACAGAAATTGCATCCGAATTAAATACAAAAGGCACAATGCCGACTTAAGTACAAGAAGACTGACTCTTCTTACTCCCTATGATTTGAACCATTCCTGTGACACTAGTTATGGATTCCGATGCTTCACTTCAGGTTTACTGTATCCCTCTGACCTTCTTATTTACGATGAAACACAGAAATTGCATCGGAATTAAATACAAAAGGCACCATGCCGACTTAAGTACAAGACGACAGACTTTTCTTACTGTCTATTTTTGAACCATTCCTGAGACTCTAGTTATAGATTCCGATGCTTCACTCCAGGTTTACTGTATCCCTTGGACCATCTTATTGATGATGAAACACAGAAATTGCATCGGAATTAAATATAAAAGGCACAATGCCGACTAAAGTACAAGAAGACTGACTCTTCCTACTGTGTATGTTTTGAACCATTCCTGTGACACTAGTTATAGATTCCGGTGCTTCACTCCAGGTTTACTGTATCCCTTGGACCTTCTTATTGACGATAAAACGCAGAAATTGCATCGGAATTAAATACGAAAGGCACAATGGAGAATCAAGTACAAGAAGAGTGACTCTTCTTACTGTCTATGCCTTGAACCACTCCTGTGACACTAGTTATAGATTCCGATGCTTCACTCCAGGTTTACTGTATCCATTGGACCATCTTATTGACGATGAAACACAGATATAGCATCCGAATTAAATACAAAAGGCACAATGCCGACTTAAGTACAAGACGACAGACTTTCTTTACTGTCTATGTTCTGAACCATTCCTGTGACACTAGTTATAGATTCCGATGCTTCACTTTAGGTTTACTGTATCACTCTGACCTTCTTATCGACGATGAGACACAGAAATTGCATCGGAATTACATACAAAAGGCACAATGCTGACTTAAGTACAAGAGGACTGACTCTTCTTGCTGACTATGCTTTGTACCACCCCTGTGACACTAGTTATGGATTCCGATGCTTTACTTCAGGTTTTCTGTATCCCTTAAACCTTCTTATTGACGATGAAACACAGAAATTGCATCGGAATTAAATACAAAAGGCACAATGCCGACATAAGTACAAGAAGACTGACTCTTCTTACTGTCTATGTTTTGAACCATCCTGTGACTCTAGTTATAGATTCCGATGCTTCACTTCAGGTTTACTGTATCCCTCTGACCTTCTTATTGACGATGAAACACAGAAATTGCATCGGAATTATATACAAAAGGCACAATGCCGACTTAAGTACATGTAGACTGACTCTTCCTACTGTGAATGCTTTGAACCATTCCTGTGACACATGTTATAGATTCCGATGCTTCACTTCAGGTTTACTGTATCCCTTGGACCTTCTTATTGACGATGAAACACAGAAATTGCATCGGAATTAAATACAAATGCCACAATGCCGACTTAACTACAAGAAGACTGACTCTTCTTACTGACTATGCCTTGAACCATTCCTGTGACACTAGTTACACATTCCGATGCTTCACTTCAGGTTTACTGTATCGCTTGGACCTTCTTATTGACAATGAAAAACAGATATTGCATCGGAATTAAATAGAAAAGGCACAATGCCGACTTAAGTACAAAAAGACTGACTTTTCTCACTGTTTATGTTTTGAACCATTCCTGTGACACTAGTTATAGATTCCGATGCTTCACTCCCGGTTTACTGTATCCCTCTGACCTTCCTATTGACGATGAAACACAGAAATTGCATCCGAATAAAATACAAAAGGCACAATGCCGACTTAAGTACAAGAAGACTGACCCTTCTTACTGTCAATGTTTAAAACCATTCCTGAGACACTAGTTATAGATTCCGATGCTTCACTCCAGGGTTACTATATCCCTTGGACCTGCTTATTGGCGATTAAACACAGAAATTGCATCGGAATTAAATACAAAATCACAATAATGACTTAAGTACAAGAAGACTGACTCTTCTTACTGTCTATGTTTTGAAGCATTCCTGTGACACTAGTTATAGATTAAGATGCTTCACTTCAATTTTACTGTATCCCTTGGCCCTTCTTATTGACGATGAAACACGGAAATTGCATCGGAATGAAATACAAAAAGCACAATGCCGACTTATGTACAAGAAGACTGACTCTTCCTACTGTCAATGTTTTGAACCATTCCTGTGACACTTGTAATAGATTCCGATGCTTCACTTCAGGTTTACTGTATGCCTCTGATCTTCTTATTAACGATGAATCACAGAAATTGCATCGGAATTAAATACAAAAGGCACAATGCCGACTTAAGTACAAGAAGACTGACTCTTCTTTCTGTCTATGTTTTGAACCATTCCTGTGACACTAGTTATAGATTCCGATGCTTATTTTCGGGTTTACTGTATCCCTCTGACCTTCTTATTGACGATGAAACAAAGAAATTGCATCGGAATTAAATACAAAAGGCACAATGCCGACTTAAGTACAAGAAGACTGACTCGTTTTACTGACTATGCTTTGAACCACTCCTGTGACACTAGTTATAGATTCCGATGCTTCACTTCTGTTTTACTGTATCCCTCTGACCTTCTAATTGACGATGAAACACAGAAATTGCATCGGAATTAAATACAAAAGGCACCATGCCGACTTAAGTACAAGACGACAAACTTTTCTTACTGTCTATCTTTTGAACCATTCCTGTGACTCTAGTTATAGATTCCGATGCTTCACTTCAGGTTTACTGTATCCCTTGGACCTTCCTGTTGACGATGAAACACAGAAATTGCATCCGATGTAAATACAAAAGGCACAATGCCGACTTAGGTACAAGAAGACTGACTCCTCCTACTGTCTATGTTTTGAACCATTCCTGTGACGCTAGTTATAAACTCCGATGCTTCACTTCAGGTTTACTGTATCCCTCTGACCTCCTTATTGACGATGAAACACAGAAATTGCATCGGAATTAGATACAAAAGGCACAATGCTGACTTAAGTACAAGAAGACTGACCCTTCTTACTGACTATGTTTTGAACCATTCATGTGACACTAGTTATGGATTCCGATGCTTCACTTCAGGTTCACTGTATCCCTTAAACCTTCTTATTGACGATGAAACACAGAAATTGCATCGGAATTAAATACAAAAAGCACAATGCCGACTTAAGTACAAGAAGACTGACTCTTCCAACTCTCTATGTTTTGAACCACTCGTGAAACACTAGTTATAGATTCCGATGCTTCACTTAAGGTTTACTGTATCCCTCTGACCTTCTTATTGACGATGAATCACAGAAATTGCATTGGAATTAAATAAAAAAGGCACAATGCCGACTTAACTACAAGAAGACTGACTCTTCTTACTGACTATGGTTTGAACCATTCCTGTGACACTAGTTATAGATTCCGATGCTTCAATTCAGGTCTACTGGCGCCCTTGGACCTTCTTGTTGACGATGAAACACAGAAATCGCATCGGAATTAAATACAAAAGGCACAATGCCGACTTAAGTACAAGAAGACTGACCCTTCTTACTGTCTATGTTTAAAACCATTCCTGAGACACTAGTTATAGATTCCGATGCTTCACTCCAGGCTTACTGTATACCTTGGACCTTCTTATTGACGATGAAACACAGAAATTGCATCGGAATTAAATACAAAAGGCACAATGCCGACTTAAGTACAAGAAGACTGACCCTTCTTACTGTCTATGTTTAAAACCATTCCTGAGACACTAGTTATAGATTCCGATGCTTCACTCCAGGGTTACTGTATCCCTTGGACCTTCTTATTGACGATGAAACACAGAAATTGCATCGGAATTATATAGAAAAGCTCAATGCCAACTTAAGTACAAGAAGACTGACTCTTCTTACTGTCTATGTTTTGAAGCATTCCTGTGACACTAGTTATAGATTAACATGCTTCACTTCAATTTCACTGTATCCCTTGGCCCTACTTATTGACGATGAAACACGGAAATTGCATCGGAATGAAATACAAAAAGCACAATGCCGACTTATGCACAAGAAGACTGACTCTTGCTACTGTCAATGTTTTGAACCATTCCTGTGACACTTGTAATAGATTCCGATGCTTCACTTCAGGTTTACTGTATGCCTCTGATCTTCTTATTAACGATGAATCACAGAAATTGCATCGGAATTAATTACAAAAGGCACAAAGCCGACTTAAGTACAAGAAGACTGACTCTTCTTTCTGTCTATGCTTTGAACCATTCCTGTGACACTAGTTATAAATTCCGATGCTTCTTTTCAGGTTTACTGTATCCCTCTGACCTTCTTATTGACGATGAAACACAGAAATTGCATCGGAATTAAATACAAAAGGCACAATGTCGACTTAAGTACAAGAAGACTGACTCGTTTTACTGACTATGTTTTGAACCATTCCTGTGACACTAGTTATAGATTCCGATGCTTCACTTCTGGTTTACTGTATCATTCCGACCTTCTAATTGACGATGAAACACAGAAATTGCATCGGAATTAAATACAAAAGGCACCATGCCGACTTAAGTACAAGACGACAGACTTTTCTTACTGTCTATCTTTTGAAACATTCCTGTGAGTCTAGTTATAGATTCCGATGCTTCACTTCAGGTTTACTGTATCCCTTGGACCTTCCTGTTGACGATGAAACACCGAAATTGCATCTGAATTAAATGCAAAAGGCACAATGCCGACTTAAGTACAAGAAGACTGACTCTTCCTACTGTCTATGTTTTGAACCATTCCTGTGACACTAGTTATAGATTCCGATGCTTCACTTCAGGTTTACTGTATCCCTGTGACCTTCTTATTGACGATGAAACACAGAAATTGCATCGGAATTAAATACAAAAGGCACAATGCTGACTTAAGTACAAGAAGACTGACCCTTGTTACTGACTATGGTTTGAACCATTCCTGTGACACTAGTTATGGATTCCGATGCTTCACTTCAGGTTTACTGTATTCCTTAAACCTTGTTATTGACGATGAAACACAGAAATTGCATCGGAATGAAATACAAAAGGCACAATGCCGACTTAAGTACAAGAAGACTGACCCTTCTTACTGTCAATGTTTAAAACCATTCCTGAGACACTAGTTATAGATTCCGATGCTTCACTCCAGGGTTACTATATCTCTTGCACCTGCTTATTGACGATTAAACACAGAAATTGCATCGGAATTAAATACAAAATCACAATACCGACTTAAGTACAAGAAGACTGACTCTTCTTACTGTCTATGATTTGAAGCATTCCTGTGACACTAGTTATAGATTAAGATGCTTCACTTCAATTTTACTGTATCCCTTGGCCTTTCTTATTGACGATGAAACACGGAAATTGCATCGGAATGAAATACAAAAAGCACAATGCCGACTTATGTACAAGAAGACTGACTCTTCCTACTGTCAATGTTTTGAACCATTCCTGTGACACTTGTAATAGATTCCGATGCTTCACTTCAGGTTTACTGTATGCCTCTGATCTTCTTATTAACGATGAATCACAGAAATTGCATCGGAATTAAATACAAAAGGCACAATGACGACTTAAGTACAAGAAGACTGACTCTTCTTTCTGTCTATGTTTTGAACCATTCCTGTGACACTAGTTATAGATTCCGATGCTTATTTTCGGGTTTACTGTATCCCTCTGACCTTCTTATTGACGATGAAACAAAGAAATTGCATCGGAATTAAATACAAAAGGCACAATGCCGACTTAAGTACAAGAAGACTGACTCGTTTTACTGACTATGCTTTGAACCACTCCTGTGACACTAGTTATAGATTCCGATGCTTCACTTCTGTTTTACTGTATCCCTCTGACCTTCTAATTGACGATGAAACACAGAAATTGCATCGGAATGAAATACAAAAGGCACCATGCCGACTTAAGTACCAGACGACAAACTTTTCTTACTGTCTATCTTTTGAACCATTCCTGTGACTCTAGTTATAGATTCCGATGCTTCACTTCAGGTTTACTGTATCCGTTGGACCTTCCTGTTGACGATGAAACACAGAAATTGCATCCGATGTAAATACAAAAGGCACAATGCCGACTTAGGTACAAGAAGACTGACCCCTCCTACTGTCTATGTTTTGAACCATTCCTGTGACACTAGTTATTAATTCCGATGCTTCACTTCAGGTTTACTGTATCCCTCTGACCTCCTTATTGACGATGAAACACAGAAATTGCATCGGAATTAAATACAAAAGGCACAATGCTGACTTAAGTACAAGAAGACTGACCCTTCTTACTGCCTATGTTTTGAACCATTCATGTGACACTAGTTATGGATTCCGATGCTTCACTTCAGGTTCACTGTATCCCTTAAACCTTCTTATTGACGACGAAACACAGAAATTGCATCGGAATTAAATACAAAAGGCACAATGCCGACTTAAGTACAAGAAGACTGACTCTTCCAACTCTCTATGTTTTGAACCACTCGTGAAACACTAGTTATAGATTCCGATGCTTCACTTAAGGTTTACTGTATCCCTCTGACCTTCTTATTGACGATGAATCACAGAAATTGCATTGGAATTAAATAAAAAAGGCACAATGCCGACTTAACTACAAGAAGACTGACTCTTCTTACTGACTATGGTTTGAACCATTCCTGTGACACTAGTTATAGATTCCGATGCTTCAATTCAGGTCTACTGTCGCCCTTGGACCTTCTTATTGACGATGAAACACAGAAATCGCATCGGAATTAAATACAAAAGGCACAATGCCGACTTAAGTACAAGAAGACTGACCCTTCTTACTGTCTATGTTTAAAACCATTCCTGAGACACTAGTTATAGATTCCGATGCTTCACTCCAGGCTTACTGTATCCCTTGGACCTTCTTATTGACGATGAAACACAGAAATTGCATCGGAATTAAATACAAAAGGCACAATGCCGACTTAAGTACAAGAAGACTGACCCTTCTTACTGTCTATGTTTAAAACCATTCCTGAGACACTAGTTATAGATTCCGATGCTTCACTCCAGGGTTACTGTATCCCTTGGACCTTCTTATTGACGATGAAACACAGAAATTGCATCGGAATTATATAGAAAAGCACAATGCCGACTTAAGTACATGAAGACTGACTCTTCTTACTGTCTATGTTTTGAAGCATTCCTGTGACACTAGTTATAGATTAACATGCTTCACTTCAATTTCACTGTATCCCTTGGCCCTTCTTATTGACGATGAAACACGGAAATTGCATCGGAATGAAATACAAAAAGCACAATGCCGACTTATGCACAAGAAGACTGACTCTTGCTACTGTCAATGTTTTGAACCATTCCTGTGACACTTGTAATAGTTTCCGATGCTTCACTTCAGGTTTACTGTATGCCTCTGATCTTCTTATTAACGATGAATCACAGAAATTGCATCGGAATAAATTACAAAAGGCACAAAGCCGACTTAAGTACAAGAAGACTGACTCTTCTTTCTGTCTATGCTTTGAACCATTCCTGTGACACTAGTTATAAATTCCGATGCTTCTTTTCAGGTTTACTGTATCGCTCTGACCTTCTTATTGACGATGAAACACAGAAATTGCATCGGAATTAAATACAAAAGGCACAATGTCGACTTAAGTACAAGAAGACTGACTCGTTTTACTGACTATGTTTTGAACCACTCCTGTGACACTAGTTATAGATTCCGATGCTTCACTTCTGGTTTACTGTATCATTCCGACCTTCTAATTGACGATGAAACACAGAAATTGCATCGGAATTAAATACAAAAGGCACCATGCCGACTTAAGGACAAGACGACAGACTTTTCTTACTGTCTATCTTTTGAAACATTCCTGTGAGTCTAGTTATAGATTCCGATGCTTCACTTCAGGTTTACTGTATCCCTTGGACCTTCCTGTTGACGATGAAACACAGAAATTACATCTGAATTAAATGCAAAAGGCACAATGCCGACTTAAGTACAAGAAGACTGACTCTTCCTACTGTCTATGTTTTGAACCATTCCTGTGACACTAGTTATAGATTCCGATGCTTCACTTCAGGTTTACTGTATCCCTGTGACCTTCTTATTGACGATGAAACACAGAAATTGCATCGGAATTAAATACAAAAGGCACAATGCTGACTTAAGTACAAGAAGACTGACCCTTCTTACTGACTATGGTTTGAACCATTCCTGTGACACTAGTTATGGACTCCGATGCTTCACTTCAGGTTTACTGGATCCCTTAAACCTTGTTATTGACGATGAAACACAGAAATTGCATCGGAATGAAATACAAAAGGCACAATGCCGACTTAAGTACAAGAAGACTGACCCTTCTTACTGTCAATGTTTAAAACCATTCCTGAGACACTAGTTATAGATTCCGATGCTTCACTCCAGGGTTACTATATCCCTTGGACCTGCTTATTGACGATTAAACACAGAAATTGCATCGGAATTAAATACAAAATCACAATACCGACTTAAGTACAAGAAGACTGACTCTTCTTACTGTCTATGTTTTGAAGCATTCCTGTGACACTAGTTATAGATTAAGATGCTTCACTTCAATTTTACTGTATCCCTTGGCCCTTCTTATTGACGATGAAACACGGAAATTGCATCGGAATGAAATACAAAAAGCACAATGCCGACTTATGTACAAGAAGACTGACTCTTCCTACTGTCAATGTTTTGAACCATTCCTGTGACACTTATAATAGATTCCGATGCTTCACTTCAGGTTTACTGTATGCCTCTGATCTTCTTATTAACGATGAATCACAGAAATTGCATCGGAATTAAATACAAAAGGCACAATGCCGACTTAAGTACAAGAAGACTGACTCTTCTTTCTGTCTATGTTTTGAACCATTCCTGTGACACTAGTTATAGATTCCGATGCTTATTTTCGGGTTTACTGTATCCCTCTGACCTTCTTATTGACGATGAAACAAAGAAATTGCATCGGAATTAAATACAAAATCACAATGCCGACTTAAGTACAAGAAGACTGACTCGTTTTACTGACTATGCTTTGAACCACTCCTGTGACACTAGTTATAGATTCCGATGCTTCACTTCTGTTTTACTGTATCCCTCTGACCTTCTAATTGACGATGAAACACAGAAATTGCATCGGAATTAAATACAAAAGGCACCATGCCGACTTAAGTACAAGACGACAAACTTTTCTAACTGTCTATCTTTTGAACCATTCCTGTGACTCTAGTTATAGATTCCGATGCTTCACTTCAGGTTTACTGTATCCCTTGGACCTTCCTGTTGACGATGAAACACAGAAATTGCATCCGATGTACATACAAAAGGCACAATGCCGACTTAGGTACAAGAAGACTGACTCCTCCTACTGTCTATGTTTTGAACCATTCCTGTGACACTAGTTATAAATTCCGATGCTTCACTTCAGGTTTACTGTATCCCTCTGACCTCCTTATTGACGATGAAACACAGAAATTGCATCGGAATTAAATACAAAAGGCACAATGCTGACTTAAGTACAAGAAGACTGACCCTTCTTACTGACTATGTTTTGAACCATTCATGTGACACTAGTTATGGATTCCGATGCTTCACTTCAGGTTCACTGTATCCCTTAAACCTTCTTATTGACGATGAAACACAGAAATTGCATCGGAATTAAATACAAAAGGCACAATGCCGACTTAAGTACAAGAAGACTGACTCTTCCAACGCTCTATGTTTTGAACCACTCGTGAAACACTAGTTATAGATTCCGATGTTTCACTTAAGGTTTACTGTATCCCTCTGACCTTCTTATTGACGATGAATCACAGAAATTGCATTGGAATTAAATAAAAAAGGCACAATGCCGACTTAACTACAAGAAGACTGACTCTTCTTACTGACTATGGTTTGAACCATTCCTGTGACACTAGTTATAGATTCCGATGCTTCAATTCAGGTCTACTGTCGCCCTTGGACCTTCTTATAGACGATGAAACACAGAAATCGCATCGGAAATAAATACAAAAGGCACAATGCCGACTTAAGTACAAGAAGACTGACCCTTCTTACTGTATATGTTTAAAACCATTCCTGAGACACTAGTTATAGATTCCGATGCTTCCCTCCAGGCTTACTGTATCCCTTGGACCTTCTTATTGACGATGAAACACAGAAATTGCATCGGAATTAAATACAAAAGGCACAATGCCGACTTAAGTACAAGAAGACTGACTCTTCTTTCTGTCTATGCTTTGAACCATTCCTGTGACACTAGTTATAAATTCCGATGCTTCTTTTCAGGTTTACTGTATCCCTCTGACCTTCTTATTGACGATGAAACACAGAAATTGCATCGGAATTAAATACAAAAGGCACAATGTCGACTTAAGTACAAGAAGACTGACTCGTTTTACTGACTATGTTTTGAACCACTCCTGTGACTCTAGTTATAGATTCCGATGCTTCACTTCTGGTTTACTGTATCATTCCGACCTTCTAATTGACGATGAAACACAGAAATTGCATCGGAATTAAATACAAAAGGCACCATGCCGACTTAAGTACAAGACGACAGACTTTTCTTACTGTCTATCTTTTGAAACATTCCTGTGAGTCTAGTTATAGATTCCGATGCTTCATTTCAGGTTTACTGTATCCCTTGGACCTTCCTGTTGACGATGAAACACAGAAATTGCATCTGAAATAAATGCAAAAGGCACAATGCCGACTTAAGTACAAGAAGACTGACTCCTCCTACTGTCTATGTTTTGAACCATTCCTGTGACACTAGTTATAGATTCCGATGCTTCACTTCAGGTTTACTGTATCCATCTGACCTTCTTGTTGACGATGAAACACAGAAATTGCATCGGAATTAAATACAAAAGGCACAATGCCAGCTTAAGTACAAGAAGACTGACTCGTTTTACTGACTATGTTTTGAACCACTCCTGTGACACTAGTTACAGATTCCGATGCTTCACTTCTGGTTTACTGTATCCCTCTGACCTTCTAATTGACGATGAAACACAGAAATTGCATCGGAATTAAATACAAAAGGCACAATGCCGACTTAAGTGCAAGAAGACTGACTCCTCTTAATGTCTAAGTTTTGAACCAATCCTGTGATAGTAGTTGTAGATTCCGATGCCTCACTTCATGTTTACTGTATCCCTCTGACCTTCTTATTGACGATGAAACACGGAAATTGCATCGGAATTAAATACAAAAGGCACAATGCCGACTTACGTACAAGAAGACTGACTCTTCTTACTGTCTATGTTTGAACCATTCCTGTGACACTTGTTATAGATTCCGATGCTTCAATTCAGGACGACTGTCGCCCTTGGACCTTCTTATTTTCGATGAAACACAGAAATTGCATCGGAATTAAATACAAAAGGCACAATGCCGACTTAAGTACAAGAAGACTGACTCTTCTTTCTGTCTATGTTTTGAAAAATTCCTGTGACACTAGTTATAGATTCCGATGCTTCTTTTCAGGTTTACTGTATCCCTCTGACCTTCATATTGACGATGAAACACAGAAATTGCATCAGAATTAAATACAAAAGGCACAATGCCGACTTAAGTACAAGAAGACTGACTCGTTTTACTGACTATGCTTTGAACCACTCCTGTGACACTAGTTATAGATTCCGATGCTTCACTTCTGGTTTACTGTATCCCTCTGACCTTCTAATTGACGATGAAACACAGAAATTGCATCGGAATTAAATACAAAAGGCACCATGCCGACTTAAGTACAGGACGACAGACTTTTCTTACTGTCTATCTTTTGAACCATTCCTGTGACTCTAGTTATAGATTCCGATGCTTCACTCCATGTTTACTGTATCCCTTGGACCATCTTATTGATGATGAAACGCAGAAATTGCATCGGAATTAAATACGAAAGGCACAATGGAGAATCAAGTACAAGAAGAGTGACTCTTCTTACTGTCTATGACTTGAAGCACTCCTGTGACACTAGTTATAGATTCCGATGCTTCACTCCAGGTTTACTGTATCCCTTGGACCTTCGTATTGACGATGAAACACAGAAATAGCATCCGAATTAAATACAAAAGGCACAATGCCGACTTAAGTACAAGACGACAGACTTTCATTACTGTCTATGTTCTGAACCATTCCTGTGACACTAGTTATAGATTCCGATGCTTCACTTCAGGTTTTCTGTATCCCTCAAACCTTCTTATTGACGATGAAACACAGAAATTGCATCGGAATTAAATACAAAAGGCACAATGCCGACTTAACTACAAGAAGACTGACTCTTCTTACTGACTATGCCTTGAACCATTCCTGTGACACTAGTTACACATTCCGATGCTTCACTTCAGGTTTACTGTATCGCTTGGACCTTCTTATTGACAATGAAAAACAGATATTGCATCGGAATTAAATAGAAAATGCACAGTGCCGACCTAAGTACAAAAAGACTGACTTTTCTCACTGTTTATGCTTTGAACCATTCCTGTGACACTAGTTATAGATTCCGATGCTTCACTTCCGGTTTACTGTATCCCTCTGACCTTCCTATTGACGATGAAACATAGAAATTGCATCCGAATAGAATACAAAAGGCACAATGCCGACTTAAGTATAAGAAGACTGACTCTTCCTACTGTCTATGTTTTGAACCATTCCTGTGACACTAGTTATAGATTCCGATGCTTCACTTCAGGTTTACTGTATCCCTGTGACCTTCTTATTAACGATGAAACACAGAAATTGCATCGGAATTAAATACAAAAGGCACAATGCTGACTTAAGTACTAGAAGACTGACCCTTCTTACTGACTATGGTTTGAACCATTCCTGTGACACTAGTTATGGATTCCGATGCTTCACTGCAGGTTTACTGTATCCCTTAAACCTTGTTATTGACGATGAAACACAGAAATTGCATTGGAATTAAATCCAAAAGCACAATGCCGACTTAAGTACAAGAAGACTGACCCTTCTTACTGTCTATGTTTAAAACCATTCCTGAGACACTAGTTATAGATTCCGATGCTTCACTCCAGGGTTACTATATCCCTTGGACCTGCTTATTGACGATTAAACACAGAAATTGCATCGGAATTAAATACAAAATCACAATACCGACTTAAGTACAAGAAGACTGACTCTTCTTACTGTCTATGTTTTGAAGCATTCCTGTGACACTAGTTATAGATTAACATGCTTCACTTCAACTTTACTGTATCCCTTGGCCCTTCTTATTGACGATGAAACACGGAAATTGCATCGGAATGAAATACAAAAAGCACAATGCCGACTTATGTACAAGAAGACTGACTCTTCCTACTGTCAATGTTTTGAACCATTCCTGTGACACTTGTAATAGATTCCGATGCTTCACTTCAGGTTTACTGTATGCCTCTGATCTTCTTATTAACGATGAATCACAGAAATTGCATCGGAATTAAATACAAAAGGCACAATGCCGACTTAAGTACAAGAAGACTGACTCTTCTTTCTGTCTATGTTTTGAACCATTCCTGTGACACTAGTTATAGATTCCGATGCTTCTTTTCGGGTTTACTGTATCCCTCTGACCTTCTTATTGACGATGAAACACAGAAATTGCATCGGAATTAAATACAAAAGGCACAATGCCGACTTAAGTACAAGAAGACTGACTCGTTTTACTGACTATGCTTTGAACCACTCCTGTGACACTAGTTATAGATTCCGTTGCTTCACTTCTGTTTTACTGTATCCCTCTGACCTTCTAATTGACGATGAAACACAGAAATTGCATCGGAATTAAATACAAAAGGCACCATGCCGACTTAAGTACAAGACGACAAACTTATCTTACTGTCTATCTTTTGACACATTCCTGTGACTCTAGTTATACATTCCGATGCTTCACTTCAGGTTTACTGTATCCCTCTGACCTCCTTATTGACGATGAAACACAGAAATTGCATCGGAATTAAATACAAAAGGCACAATGCTGACTTAAGTACAAGAAGACTGACCCTTCTTACTGACTATGTTTTGAACCATTCATGTGATACTAATTATGGATTCCGATGCTTCACTTCAGGTTCACTGTATCCCTTAAACCTTCTTATTGACGATGAAACACAGAAATTGCATCGGAATTAAATACAAAAGGCACAATGCCGACTTAAGTACAAGAAGACTGACTCTTCCAACTCTCTATGTTTTGAACCATTCGTGAAACACTAGTTATAGATTCCGATGCTTCACTTAAGGTTTACTGTATCCCTCTGACCTTCTTATTGACGATGAATCACAGAAATTGCATTGGAATTAAATAAAAAAGGCACAATGCCGACTTAAGTACAAGAAGACTGACCCTTCTTACTGTCTATGTTTAAAACCATTCCTGAGACACTAGTTATAGATTCCGATGCTTCACTCCAGGGTTACTGTATCCCTTGGACCTTCTTATTGACGATGAAACACAGAAATTGCATCGGAATTATATAGAAAAGCACAATGCCGACTTAAGTACAAGAAGACTGACTCTTCTTACTGTCTATGTTTTGAAGCATTCCTGTGACACTAGTTATAGATTCCGATGTTTCACTTCAGGTTTAGTGTATCCCTTGGCCCTTGTTATTGACGATGAAACACAAAAATTGCATCGGAATTAAATACAAAATCACAATACCGACTTAAGTACAAGAAGACTGACTCTTCCTACTGTCAATGTTTTGAACCATTCCTGTGACACTTGTAATAGATTCCGATGCTTTACTTCAGGTTTACTGTATCCCTCTGATCCTCTTATTAACGATGAAACACAGAAATTGCATCGGAATTAAATACAAAAGCCACAATGCCGACTTAAGTACAAGAAGACTGACTCGTTTTACTGACTGTGTTTTGACCCACTCCTGCGACACTAGTTATAGATTCCGATGCTTCACTTCTGGTTTAGTGTATCCCTCTGACCTTCTTATTGACGATGAAAGACAGAAACTGCAACGGAATTAAATAGAAAAGGCACCATGCCGACTTAAGTACAAGAAGACTGACTCTTCCTACTGTCTATGTTTTGAACCATTCCTGTGACACTAGTTATAGATTCCGATGCTTCACTTTAGGTTTACCGTATCCCTTGGACCTTCCTATTGACGATGAAACACAGAAATTGCATCCGAATTAAATACAAAAGGCACAATGCCGACATAAGTACAAGAAGACTGACTCTTCTTACTGTCTAAGATTTGAACCAATCCTGTGACTCTAGTTATAGATTCCGATGCTTCACTTCATGTTTACGGTATCCCTCTGACCTTCTTATTGACGATGAAACACAGAAATTGCATCGGAATTAAATACAAAAGGCACAATGCCGACTTACGTACAAGAAGACTGACTCTTCTTACTGTCTATGTTTTGAACCATTCCTGTGACACTAGTTATAGATTCCGATGCTTCAATTCAGGTCTACTGTATCCCTTGGACCTTCTTATCTACGATGAAACACAGAAATTGCATCGGAATTAAATACAAAAGGCACAATGCCGACTTAAGTACAAGAAGACTGACCCTTCTTACTGTCTATGTCTAAACCATTCCTGAGACACTAGTTATAGATTCCGATGCTTCACTCCAGGGTTACTGTATCCCTTGGACCTTCTTATTGACGATGAAACACAGAAATTGCATCGGAATTATATAGAAAAGGCACAATGCCGACTTAAGTACAAGAAGACTGACTCCTCTTACTGTCTAAGTTTTGAACCAATCCTGTGACTCTAGTTATAGATTCCGATGCTTCACTTCATGTTTACTGTATCCCTCTGACCTTCTTCTTGACGATGAAACACAGAAATTGCATCGGAATTAAAAACAAAAGGCACAATGCCGAATTACGTACAAGAAGACTGACTCTTCTTACTGTCTATGTTTTAAACCATTCCTGTGACACTAGTTATAGATTCCTATGCTTCAATTCAGGTCTACTGTATCCCTTGGACCTCCTTATTGACGATGAAACACAGAAATTGCATCGGAATTAAATACAAAAGACACAATGCCGACTTAAGTACAAGAAGACTGACCCTTCTTACTGTCTATGTTTAAAACCATTCCTGAGACACTAGTTATAGATTCCGATGCTTCACTCCAGGGTTACTGTATCCCTTGGACCTTCTTATTGACGATGAAACACAGAAATTGCATCGGAATTATATATAAAAGGCACAATGCCTACTTAGGTACAAGAAGACAGACTCTTCTTACTGGCTATGTTTTGAACCATTCTTGTGACACTAGTTATAGATTGCGATGCTTCACTTCAGGTTTACTGTATCCCTTGGACCTTCTTATTGACGATGAAACACAGAAATTGCATCGGAAGTAAATACAAAAGGCACAATGCCGTTTTAAGTACAAGAAGACTGACTCTTCCTACTGCCAATGATTTGAACCATTCCTGTGACACTAGTTATAGATTCCGATGCTTCACTTCAGGTTTACTGTATCCCTCTGATCTTCTTATTGACGATGAAACACAGAAATTGCATCGGAATTAAATACAAAAGGCACAATGTCGACTTAAGTACAAGATGACTGACTCATCTTACTGTCTATGTTTTGAACCATACCTGTGACACTAGTTGTAGATTCCGATGCTTCACTTCAGGTATGCTGTAACCCTTGGACCTTCTTATTGACGCTGAAACACAGAAATTGCATCGGAATTAAACACAAAAGGCTCAATGCCGACTTAAGTACAAAAAGACTGACTCTTCTTACAGACTCTGTTTTGAGCCATTCCTGTGACACTAGTTATAGATTCCGATGCTTCACTTCAGGTTTACTGTATCCATCTGACCTTCTTATTAACGATGAAACACAGAAATTGCATCGGAATTAAATAGAAGAGGCACAATGCCGACTTAAGTACAAGAAGACTGACTCTTCTTACTCTCTATGGTTTGAACCATTCCTGTGACACTAGTTATGGATTCCAATGCTTCGCTTCAGGTTTACTGTATCCCTTGGACCTTCTTATTGACGATGAAACACTGAAATTGCATCGGAATTAAATAGAAAAGGCACAAAGCCGACTTAAGTACAAGAAGAGTGACTCTTCTTACTGTCTATGTTTTGAACCATTCCTGTGACACTAGTTATAGATTCCGATGCTTCACTTCAGGTTTACTGTATCCCTCTGACCTTCTTATTGACGATGAAACACAGAAATTGCATCGGAATTAAATAGAAGAGGCACAATGCCGACTTAAGTACAAGAAGACTGACTCTTCTTACTCTCTATGGTTTGAACCATTCGTGTGACACTAGTTATAGATTCCGATGCTTCACTTCAGGTTTACTGTATACCTTGGACCTTCTTATTGACGGTGAAACACCGATATTGCATTCGAATTAAATTCAAAATCACAATACCGACCTAAGTACAAGAAGACTGACTCTTCTTATTGTCTATGTCCTGAAGCATTCCTGTGACACTAGTTACAGATTCCGATGCTTCACTCGAGGGTTACTGTATCCCTCTGACCTTCTTATTGACGATGAAACAAAGAAATCGCATCGGATTTAAATACAAATGACACAATGCCGACTTAAGTACAAGAAGACTGACTCTTCTTACTGTCTATGTGTTGAGCCTTTCCTGTGGGACCAGTATTAGATTCCAATGCTTCACTTCAGGTTAACTGTATCCCTTGGACCTTCCTATTGACAATGAAACACAGAAATTGCATCGGAATTAAATACAAAAGGCACAATGCCGACTTAAGTACAAGAAGACTGACTCTTCTTACTGACTAAGATTTGAGAAATTCCTGTGACACTAGTTGTAGATTGCTATGCTTCACTTCAGGTTTACTGTATACCTCTGACCTTCTTATTGACGATGAAATACAGAAATTGCGTCGGAATTAAATACAAAAGGCACAATGCCGACTTAAGTACAAGAAGACTGACTCTTCTTACTGACTATGTTTTGAGCCATTCCTGTGACACTAGTTGTAGATTGCTATGCTTCACTTCAGGTTTACTGTACCCCTTGGACCTTCGTATTCACGATGAAACACAGAGATTGCATCAGAATCAAACACAAAAGGCACAATGCCGACTTAAGTACAAATAGGCTGACACTTCTTACTGTCTATGTTTTGAACCTTTGCTGTGAGACGACTTTCAGATTCCGATGCTTCACTTCAGGTTTACTGTTTCCCTTGGAACTTCTTATTGACGATGAAACACAGAAATTGCATCGGAATTAAATGCAAAAGTCACAATGAAGACCTAAATACAAGAAGACTGACTCATCTTACTGTCTATGTTTTGATGCTTTCCTGTGAGACCAGTTTATAATTCCGATGCTTCACTTCAGGTTTACTGTATCCCTTGGACCTTCTTATTAACGATGAAAATCAGAAATTACATCGGAATTAAATACAAAAGGCACAATGCCGATTTAAGTACAAGAAGACTGACTCTTCCTACTGTCTATGCTTTGAACCATTCCTGTGACACTAGTTATAGATTCCGATGCTTCACTTCAGGTTTACTGTATCCCTTGGACCTTCTTATTGACAACGAAACACCGTAATTGCATCGGAATTAAACACAAAAGGCACAATGCCGAATTAAGTACAAAAAGACTGACTGTTCTTACCGACTATGTTTTGAACCATTCCTGTGACACTAGTTATAGATTCCGATGCTTCACTTCAGGTTTACTGTATCCCTCTGACCTTCTTATTGACGATGAAACACAGAAATTGCATCGGAATTAAATACAAAAGGCACAATGCCGACTTAAGTACAAGAAGACTGACTCTTTTTACTGACTATGTTTTGAACCATTCCTGTGACACTAGTTTTAGATTCCGATGCTTCACTTCAGAATTACTGTATCCCTTGGACCTTCTTATTGACGATGAAACACAGAAATTGCACCGGAATTAAATACAAAAGGCACAATGCCGACTTAAGTTCAAGAAGACTGACTCTTCTTACTGACTATGTTATGAACCATTCCTGTGACTCAACTTATAGATCCCGATGCTTCACTTCATGTTTACTGTATCCCTCTGACCTTCTTATTGACGATGAAACACAGAAATTGCATCGGAATTAAATAGAAACGCCACAATGCCTACTTAAGTACAAGAAGACTGACTCTTCTTACTGTCTATGTTTTGAACCATTCCTGTGACACTAGTTATAGATTCCGATGCCTGACTTCAGTTTTACTGTATTCCTTGGACCTTCTTATTGAAGATGAAACACAGAAATTGCATCGGACTTAAATAGAAAAAGGCACAATGCCGACTTAATTAAAAGAAGACTGACCCTTCTTACTTTCTGTGCTTTGAACCATTCCTGTGACACTAGTTATAGATTCTGATGCTTCACTTCAGGGTTACTGTATCCCTCTAACCTTCTTATTGACGATGAAACACAGAAATTGCATCGGAATTAAATACAAAAGGCACAAAGCCAACTTAAGTACAAGAAGACTGACTCTTCTTACTGACTATGGTTTGAACCATTCCTGTGACACTAGCTGTAGATTGCTAAGCTTCACTTCAGGTTTACTGTATCCCTCTGACCTTCTTAAAGACGATGAAACACAGAAATTGCATCGGAATTAAATACAAAAGGCATAATGCCGACTTAAGTACAAGAAGACTGACTCTTCTTACTGTCTATGTTTTGAACCGTTCCTGTGACACTAGTTATAGATTCCGATGCTTCACTCCAGGTTTACTGTATCCCTTGAACCTTCTTATTGACGATGAAACACAGAATTTGCATCGTAACTAAATACAAAATGCACAATGCCGGCTTAAGGACAAAGAGACTGACTTCTCTTACTGACTATGTTTTGAACCATTCCTGTGACACTAGCTATAGATTCCGATGCTTCACTTCAGGTTTACTGTATCCCTCTGACCATCTTATTGACGATGAAATTCAGAAATAGCATCGGAATTAAATAGAAAAAGCACAATGCGGACTTAAGTACAAGACGACTGACTCTTTTTACTGACTATGGTCTGAACTATTCCTGTGACACTAGTTATAGACTGCGATGCTTCACTTCAGGTTTACTGCATACCTTGGACCTTCTTATTGACGATGAAACACAGAAATTGCAAAGGAATTAAATACAAAAGGCACAATATCGACTTAAGTGCAAGAAGACTGACTCTTCCTACTGTCTATGTCTTGAACCATTACTGTGACACTAGTTTTTGGTTCCGATGCTTCACTTCAGGTTTACTGTATCCCTCTGACCTTCTTATTGTTGATGAAACACCGAAATTGCATTGGAATTAAATACAAAAGGCACAATGCCGACGTAAGTACTAGAAGACTGACTCTTCCTACTATCAATGATTTGAACCATTCCTGTGACACTAGTTATAGATTCCGATGCTACACTCCAGGTTTACTGTATCCCTTGGTCCTCCTTATTGACGATGAAACACAGAAATTGCATCGGAATTAAATACAAGAGGCACAATGCCGACTTAAGAGCAAGAAGACTGACTGTTCTTACTGACTATGCTTTGAACCATTCCTGTGACACTAGTTTTCGATTCCGATGCTTCACTTCAGGTTTATTGTATCCCTCTGACCTTCTTATTGCCGATGAAACACAGATATTGAATCGGAATTAAATACAAAAGGCACAATGCAGACTTAAGTACAAGAAGACTGACACTTCTTACTGTGTCTGTTTTGAACCCATCCTGTGACACTAGATATAGATTCCGATGCTTCACTTCAGGTTTACTGTATCCCTTGGACCTTCTTATTGACGATGAAACACAGAAATTGCATCGGAATTAAATAGAAGAGGCACAATGCCGACTTAAGTACAAGAAGACTGACTCTTCTTACTCTCTATGGTTTGAACCATTCGTGTGACACTAGTTATAGATTCCGATGCTTCACTTCAGGTTTACTGTATACCTTGGACCTTCTTATTGACGGTGAAACACCGATATTGCATTCGAATTAAATTCAAAATCACAATACCGACCTAAGTACAAGAAGACTGACTCTTCTTATTGTCTATGTCCTGAAGCATTCCTGTGACACTAGTTACAGATTCCGATGCTTCACTCGAGGGTTACTGTATCCCTCTGACCTTCTTATTGACGATGAAACAAAGAAATCGCATCGGATTTAAATACAAATGACACAATGCCGACTTAAGTACAAGAAGACTGACTCTTCTTACTGTCTATGTGTTGAGCCTTTCCTGTGGGACCAGTATTAGATTCCAATGCTTCACTTCAGGTTAACTGTATCCCTTGGACCTTCCTATTGACAATGAAACACAGAAATTGCATCGGAATTAAATACGAAAGGCACAATGCCAACTTAAGTACAAGAAGACTGACCCTTCTCACTGTCTATGTTTTGAACCATTCCTGTGGCACTAGTTATAGATTCCGATGCTTCACTCGAGGGTTACTGTATCCCTCTGACCTTCTTATTGACGATGAAACACAGAAATTGCATCGGAATTAAATACAAAAGGCACAATGCCGACTTAAGTACAAGAAGACTGACTCTTCTTACTGACTAAGATTTGAGAAATTCCTGTGACACTAGTTGTAGATTGCTATGCTTCACTTCAGGTTTACTGTATACCTCTGACCTTCTTATTGACGATGAAATACAGAAATTGCGTCGGAATTAAATACAAAAGGCACAATGCCGACTTAAGTACAAGAAGACTGACTCTTCTTACTGACTATGTTTTGAGCCAGTCCTGTGACACTAGTTGTAGATTGCTATGCTTCACTTCAGGTTTACTGTACCCCTTGGACCTTCGTATTCACGATGAAACACAGAGATTGCATCAGAATCAAACACAAAAGGCACAATGCCGACTTAAGTACAAATAGGCTGACACTTCTTACTGTCTATGTTTTGAACCTTTGCTGTGAGACGACTTTCAGATTCCGATGCTTCACTTCAGGTTTACTGTTTCCCTTGGACCTTCTTATTGACGATGAAACACAGAAATTGCATCGGAATTAAATGCAAAAGTCACAATGAAGACCTAAATACAAGAAGACTGACTCATCTTACTGTCTATGTTTTGATGCTTTCCTGTGAGACCAGTTTATAATTCCGATGCTTCACTTCAGGTTTACTGTATCCCTTGGACCTTCTTATTAACGATGAAAATCAGAAATTACATCGGAATTAAATACAAAAGGCACAATGCCGATTTAAGTACAAGAAGACTGACTCTTCCTACTGTCTATGCTTTGAACCATTCCTGTGACACTAGTTATAGATTCCGATGCTTCACTTCAGGTTTACTGTATCCCTTGGACCTTCTTATTGACAACGAAACACCGTAATTGCATCGGAATTAAACACAAAAGGCACAATGCCGAATTAAGTACAAAAAGACTGACTGTTCTTACCGACTATGTTTTGAACCATTCCTGTGACACTAGTTATAGATTCCGATGCTTCACTTCAGGTTTACTGTATCCCTCTGACCTTCTTATTGACGATGAAACACAGAAATTGCATCGGAATTAAATACAAAAGGCACAATGCCGACTTAAGTACAAGAAGACTGACTCTTTTTACTGACTATGTTTTGAACCATTCCTGTGACACTAGTTTTAGATTCCGATGCTTCACTTCAGAATTACTGTATCCCTTGGACCTTCTTATTGACGATGAAACACAGAAATTGCACCGGAATTAAATACAAAAGGCACAATGCCGACTTAAGTTCAAGAAGACTAACTCTTCTTACTGACTATGTTATGAACCATTCCTGTTACTCAACTTATAGATCCCGATGCTTCACTTCATGTTTACTGTATCCCTCTGACCTTCTTATTGACGATGAAACACAGAAATTGCATCGGAATTAAATAGAAACGCCACAATGCCTACTTAAGTACAAGAAGACTGACCCTTCTTACTGTCTATGTTTTGAACCATTCCTGTGACACTAGTTATAGATTCCGATGCCTGACTTCAGTTTTACTGTATTCCTTGGACCTTCTTATTGAAGATGAAACACAGAAATTGCATCGGACTTAAATAGAAAAGGCACAATGCCGACTTAATTAAAAGAAGACTGACCCTTCTTACTTTCTGTGCTTTGAACCATTCCTGTGACACTAGTTATAGATTCTGATGCTTCACTTCAGGGTTACTGTATCCCTCTAACCTTCTTATTGACGATGAAACACAGAAATTGCATCGGAATTAAATACAAAAGGCACAAAGCCAACTTAAGTACAAGAAGACTGACTCTTCTTACTGACTATGGTTTGAACCATTCCTGTGACACTAGCTGTAGATTGCTAAGCTTCACTTCAGGTTTACTGTATCCCTCTGACCTTCTTAAAGACGATGAAACACAGAAATTGCATCGGAATTAAATACAAAAGGCATAATGCCGACTTAAGTACAAGAAGACTGACTCTTCTTACTGTCTATGTTTTGAACCGTTCCTGTGACACTAGTTATAGATTCCGATGCTTCACTCCAGGTTTACTGTATCCCTTGAACCTTCTTATTGACGATGAAACACAGAATTTGCATCGTAACTAAATACAAAATGCACAATGCCGACTTAAGGACAAAGAGACTGACTTCTCTTACTGACTATGTTTTGAACCATTCCTGTGACACTAGCTATAGATTCCGATGTTTCACTTCAGGTTTACTGTATCCCTCTGACCATCTTATTGACGATGAAATTCAGAAATAGCATCGGAATTAAATAGAAAAAGCACAATGCGGACTTAAGTACAAGACGACTGACTCTTTTTACTGACTATGGTCTGAACTATTCCTGTGACACTAGTTATAGACTGCGATGCTTCACTTCAGGTTTACTGCATACCTTGGACCTTCTTATTGACGATGAAACACAGAAATTGCAAAGGAATTAAATACAAAAGGCACAATATCGACTTAAGTGCAAGAAGACTGACTCTTCCTACTGTCTATGTCTTGAACCATTACTGTGACACTAGTTTTTGGTTCCGATGCTTCACTTCTGGTTTACTGTATCCCTCTGACCTTCTTATTGTTGATGAAACACCGAAATTGCATTGGAATTAGATACAAAAGGCACAATGCCGACGTAAGTACTAGAAGACTGACTCTTCCTACTATCAATGATTTGAACCATTCCTGTGACACTAGTTATAGATTCCGATGCTACACTCCAGGTTTACTGTATCCCTTGGTCCTCCTTATTGACGATGAAACACAGAAATTGCATCGGAATTAAATACAAGAGGCACAATGCCGACTTAAGAGCAAGAAGACTGACTGTTCTTACTGACTATGCTTTGAACCATTCCTGTGACACTAGTTTTCGATTCCGATGCTTCACTTCAGGTTTATTGTATCCCTCTGACCTTCTTATTGCCGATGAAACACAGATATTGAATCGGAATTAAATACAAAAGGCACAATGCAGACTTAAGTACAAGAAGACTGACACTTCTTACTGTGTCTGTTTTGAACCCATCCTGTGACACTAGATATAGATTCCGATGCTTCACTTCAGGTTTACTGTATCCCTTGGACCTTCTTATTGACGATGAAACACAGAAATTGCATCGGAATTAAAAGCAAAAGGCACAATGCCGACATAAGTACAAGAAGACTGACTCTTCTTACTGTCTACGTTTTGAACCATTCCTGTGACACCAGTTATAGATTCCGATGCTTCACTTCAGGTTTACTGTATCCCTCTGACCTTCTTATTGACGATGAAACACAGAAACTGCATCAGAATTAAATACAAAAGGAACAATACCGACTTAAGTACAAGAAGACTGACTCTTCTTACTGTCTATGCTTTGAACCATTCCTGTGACACTACTTATAGATTCCGATGCTTCACTTTAGGTTTACTGTATCCCTTGGACCTTCTTATTGACGATGAAACACAGAAATTGCATCGGGATTAAATACAAAAGGTACAATGCCGACTTACGTACAAGAAGAATGACTCTTTTTACTGACTATGTTTTGACCCATTCCCTTGACTCTAGTTATAGATTCCGATGCATGACTTCAATTTTACTGTATCGCTTGGACCTTCTTATTGACGAAGATACACAGAAATTGCATCGGAATTAAACACAAAAGGCACAATACCGACTTAAGTATAAAAAGACTGACTCTTCTTGTTGACTATGATTAGAACCATTCCTGAGACACTAGTTATAGATTCCGATGCTTCACTTCAGGTTTACTGTACCCCTTGGACCTTCGTATTCACGATGAAACACAGAGATTGCATCTGAATCAAACACAAAAGGCACAATGCCGACTTAAGTACAATAAGGCTGACACTTCTTACTGTCTATGTTTTGAACCTTTCCTGTGAGACGACTTTTACATTCCGTTGCTTCACTTCAGGTTTACTGTTTCCCTTGGACCTTCTTATTGACGATGAAACACAGAAATTGCATCGGAATTAAATGCAGAAGTCACAATGAAGACCTAAATACAGGAAGACTGACTCATCTTACTGTCTATGTTTTGATGCTTTGCTGTGAGGCCAGTTTATAATTCCGATGCTTCACTTCAGGTTTACTGTATACCTTGGACCTTCTTATTGACGATGAAACACAGAAATTGCATCGGAATTAAATACAAAAGGCACAATGCCGACTTAAGTACAAGAAGACTGACTCTTCCTACTGTCTATGCTTTGAACCATTCCTGTGACACTAGTTATAGATTCCGATGCATCACTTCAGGTTTACTGTATCCCTTGGCCTTCTTATTGACAATGAAACACAGTAATTGCATCGGAATTAAACACAAAAGGCACAATGCCGACTTAAGTACAAAAAGACTGACTGTTCTTACTGACTATGTTTTGAACCATTCCTGTGACACTAGTTATAGATTCCGATGCTTCACTTCAGGTTTACTGTATCCCTCTGTCCTTCTTATTGACGATGAAACACAGAAATTGCATCGGAATTAATTACAAAAGGCACAATGCCGACTTAGGTACAGGAAGACTGACTCTTTTTACTGACTATGTTTTGAACCATTCCTGTGACACTAGTTATAGATTCCGATGCTTCACTTCAGAATTACTGTATCCCTTGGACCTTCTTATTGACGATGAAAGACAGAAATTGCATCGGAATTAAATAGAAACGCCACAATGCCTACCTAAGTACAAGAAGACTGACTCTTCTAACTGTCTATGTTTTGAACCATTCCTGTGACACTAGTTATAGATTCCGATGCTTGACTTCAGTTTTACTGTATTCCTTGGACCTTCTTATTGACGATTAAACACAGAAATTGCATCGGACTTAAATAGAAAAGGCACAATGCCGACTTAATTTAAAGAAGACTGACCCTTCTTACTTTCTATGTTTTGAACCATTCCTGTGACACTAGTTATAGATTCTGATGCTTCACTTCAGGGTTACTGTGTCCCTCTGACCTTCTTATTGACGATGAAACACAGAAATTGCATCGGAATTAAATACAAAAGGCACAAAGCCGAGTTAAGTACAAGAAGACTGACTCTTCTTACTGACTATGTTTTGAACCATTCCTGTGACACTAGTTGTAGATTGCTATGCTTCACTTCAGGTTTACTGTATCCCTCTGACCTTCTTAAAGACGATGAAACACAGAAATTGCATCGGAATTAAATACAAAACGCATAATGCCGACTTAAGTACAAGAAGACTGACTCTTTTTACTGTCTATGTTTTGAATCTCTCCTGTGGGACCAGTTTTAGTTTCCGATACTTCACCTCAGGTTTACTGTACCCCATGGACCTTCGTATTCACGATGAAACACAGAGATTGCATCGGAATCAAACACAAAAGGCACAATGCCGACTTAAGCACAATAAGGCTGACACTTCATACAGACTATGTTTTGAACCATTCCTGTGAGACGACTTTTAGATTCCGATGCTTCACTTCAGGTCTACTGCTTCCCTTGGACCTTCTTATTGACGATGAAACAGAGAAGTTGCATCGGAATTAAATACAAAATTCACAATGCCGACTGAAGTACAAGTAGACTGACTCTCCTTACTGTCTATGTTTTGAACCATTCCTGTGACACTAGTTATAGATTCCGATGCTTCACTCCAGGTTTACTGTATCCCTCTGACCTTCTTATTGTTGATGAAACACAGAAATTGCATCGGAATTAAATACAAAAGGCACAATGCCGACGTAAGTACTAGAAGACTGACTCTTCCTACTATCTATGTTTGAACCATTCCTGTGACACTAGTTATAGATTCCGATGCTTCACTCCAGGTTCACTGTATCCCTTGAACCTTCTTATTGACGATGAAACACAGAAATTGCATCGGAATTAAATACGAAAGGCACAATGCTGACTTAAGTGCAAGAATACTGACTCTTCTTACTGTCTATGTTTTGAACTTTCCTGTGAGACCAGTTTTAGATTCTGATGCTTCACTTCAGGTTTACAGTATCCCTTGGACCTTCTTATTGACGATGAAACACAGAAATTGCATCGGAATTAAATACAAAAGGCACAATTCCAACATAAGTAGAAGAAGACTGACTCTTCTTACTGTCTATGTTTTGAATCTCTCCTGTGGGACCAGTTTTAGTTTCCGATACTTCACTTCAGGTTTACTGCTTCCCTTGGACCTTTTTATTGACGATGAAACAGAGAAGTTGCATCGGAATTAAATACAAAAGGCACAATGCCGACTTAAGTACAAGAAGACTGACTCTCCTTACTGCCTATGTTTTGAACCATTCCTGTGACACTAGTTATAGATTCCGATGCTTCACTCCAGGTTTACTGTATCCCTTGAACCTTCTTATTGACGATGAAACACAGAAATTGCATCGTAAATAAATACAAAAGGCACAATGCCGACTTAAGGACAAAGAGCCTGACTTCTCCTACTGACTATGTTTTGAACCATTCCTGTGACTCTAGCTATAGATTCCGATGCTTTACTTCAGGTTTACTGTATCCCTCTGACCAACTTATTGACGATGAAACACAGAAATAGCACCGGAATTAAATAGAAAAAGCACAATGCCGACTTAAGTACAAGAAGACAGACTCTTCTTACTGACTATGTCCTGAACTATTCCTGTGACACTAGTTATAGATTGCGATGCTTCACTTCAGGTTTACTGTATACCTTGGACCTTCTTATTGACGATGAAACACAGAAATTGCATCGGAATTAAATACAAAAGGCACAATGCCGACTTAAGAGCAAGAAGACTGACTGTTCCTACTGACTACGTTTTGAACCATTCCTGTGACACTAGTTTTAGATTCCGATGCTTCACTTCAGGTTTATTGTATCCCTCTGACCTTCTTATTGCAGATGAAACACAGATATTGGATCGGAATTAAATACAAAATGCACAATATCGACTTAAGTACAAGAAGACTGACTCGTCCTACTCTCTATGTCTTGAACCATTCCTGTGACACTAGCTTTGGATTCCGATGCTTCACTTCAGGTTTACTGTATCCCTCTGACCTTCTTATTGTTGATGAAACACAGAAATTGCATCGGAATTAAATACAAAAGGCACAATGCCGACGTAAGTACTAGAAGACTGACTCTTCCTACTATCTATGTTTTGAACCATTCCTGTGACACTAGTTATAGATTCCGATGCTACACTCCAGGTTTACTGTATCCCTTGGTCCTTCTTATTGACGATGAAACACAGAAATTGCATCGGAATTAAATACAAAAGGCACAATGCCGACTTAAGAGCAAGAAGACTGACTGTTCTTACTGACTACGTTTTGAACCATTCCTGTGACACTAGTTTTAGATTCCGATGCTTCACTTCAGGTTTATTGTATCCCTCTGACCTTCTTATTGCAGATGAAACACAGAAATTGCATCGGAATTAAATACAAAAGCACAATGCAGACTTAAGTACAAGAAGACTGACACTTCTTACTGTGTCTGTTTTGAACCATTCCTGTGACACTAGTTATAGATTCCGATGCTTCACTTCAGTTTTACTGTATCCCTTTGACCTTCTTATTGACGGTGAAATACAGAAATTGCATCGGAATTAAAAACAAAAGGCACAAAGCCGACTTAAGTCCAAGAAGACTGACTCTTCTTACTGTCTACGTTTTGAACCATTCCTGTGACACTAGTTATAGATTCCGATGCTTCACTTCAGGTTTACTGTATCCCTCTGACCTTCTTATTGACGATGAAACAAAGAAACTGCATCAGAATTAAATACAAAAGGCACAATACCGACTTAAGTACAAGAAGACTGACTCTTCTAACTGTCTATGTTTTGAACCATTCCTGTGACACTACTTATAGATTCCGATGCTTCACTTTAGGTTTACTGTATCCCTTGGACCTTCTTATTGACGAGAAATACAGAAATTGCATCGGGATTAAATACAAAAGGTACAATGCCGACTTAAGTACAAGAAGAATGACTCTTTTTACTGACTATGTTTTGAACCATTCCCTTGACTCTAGTTATAGATCCCGATGCTTCACTTTAGGTTTACTGTATTCATCTGACCTTCTTATTGACGTTGAAACACAGAAATTGCATCGGAATTAAACTCAAAAGGCACAATGCCGACTTAAGTACAAAAAGACTGACTCTTCTTACTGACTATGATTAGAACCATTCCTGTGACACTAGTTATAGATTCAGATGCTTCACGTCAGATTTGCTGTATCACTCTGACCTTCTTATTGACGATGAAACACAGAAATTGCATCGGAATTAAATACAAAAGGCACAATGCCGACTTAAGTACAAGAAGACTGACTCTTTTTACTGACTATGTTTTGAACCATTCCTGTGACACTAGTTATAGATTCGGATGCTTCACTTCAGGTTCACTGTATCCCTCTGACCTTCTTATTCACGATGAAACACAGAAATTGCATCGGAATTAAATAGCAAAGGCACAATGCCGACTTAAGTACAAGAAGACTGACTCTTCTTACTGACTATGTTTTGAGCCATTCCTGTGACACTAGTTGTAGATTGCTATGCTTCACTTCAGGTTTACTGTACCCCTTGGACCTTCGTATTCACGATGAAACACAGAGATTGCGTCTGAATCAAACACAAAAGGCACAATGCCGACTTAAGTACAATATGGCTGACACTTCTTACTGTCTATGTTTTGAACCTTTCCTCTGAGACGACTTTTACATTCCGTTGCTTCACTTCAGGTTTACTGTTTCCCTTGGACCTTCTTATTGACGATGAAACACAGAAATTGCATCGGAATTAAATGCAGAAGTCACAATGAAGACCTAAATACAGGAAGACTGACTCATCTTACTGTCTATGTTTTGTTGCTTTGCTGTGAGATCAGTTTATAATTCCGATGCTTCACTTCAGGTTTACTGTATACCTTGGACCTTCTTATTGACGATGAAACACAGAAATTGCATCGGAATTAAATACAAAAGGCACAATGCCGACTTAAGTACAAGAAGACTGACTCTTCCTACTGTCTATGCTTTGAACCATTCCTGTGACACTAGTTATAGATTCCGATGCATCACTTCAGGTTTACTGTATCCCTTGGCCTTCTTATTGACAATGAAACACAGTAATTGCATCGGAGTTAAACACAAAAGGCACAATGCCGACTTAAGTACAAAAAGACTGACTGTTCTTACTGACTATGTTTTGAACCATTCCTGTGACACTAGTTATAGATTCCGATGCTTCACTTCAGGTTTACTGTATCCCTCTGTCCTTCTTATTGACGATGAAACACAGAAATTGCATCGGAATTTAATACAAAAGGCACAATGCCGACTTAGGTACAGGAAGACTGACTCTTTTTACTGACTATGTTTTGAACCATTCCTGTGACACTAGTTATAGATTCCGATGCTTCACTTCAGAATTACTGTATCCCTTGGACCTTCTTATTGACGATGAAACACAGAAATTGCATCGGAATTAAATAGAAACGCCACAATGCCTACTTAAGTACAAGAAGACTGACTCTTCTAACTGTCTATGCTTTGAACCATTCCTGTGACACTAGTTATAGATTCCGATGCTTGACTTCAGTTTTACTGTATTCCTTGGTCCTTCTTATTGACGATTAAACACAGAAATTGCATCGGACTTAAATAGAAAAGGCACAATGCCGACTTAATTAAAAGAAGACTGACCCTTCTTACTTTCTATGTTTTGAACCATTCCTGTGACACTAGTTATAGATTCTGATGCTTCACCTCAGGGTTACCGTGTCCCTCTGACCTTCTTATTGACGATGAAACACAGAAATTGCATCGGAATTAAATACAAAAGGCACAAAGCCGAGTTAAGTACAAGAAGACTGACTCTTCTTACTGACTATGTTTTGAACCATTCCTGTGACACTAGTTGTAGATTGCTACGCTTCACTTCAGGTTTACTGTTTCCCTCGGACCTTCTTAAAGACGATGAAACACAGAAATTGCATCGGAATTAAATACAAAAGGCATAATGCCGACTTAAGTACAAGGAGACTGACTCCTTTTACTGTCTATGTTTTGAACCGTTCCTGTGACACTAGTTATAGATTCCGATGCTTCACTTCAGGTTTACTGTGTCCCCTGGACCTACTTATTGACGATGAAACACAGAAATTGCATCGGAATTAAATACGAAAGGCACAATGCTGACTTAAGTGCAAGAAGACTGACTCTTCTTACTGTCTATGTTTTGAACTTTCCTGTGAGCCAGTTTTAGATTCCGATGCTTCACTTCAGGTTTACAGTATCCCTTGGACCTTCTTATTGACGATGAAACACAGAAATTGCATCGGAATTAAGTACAAAAGGCACAATTCCGACATAAGTAGAAGAAGACTGACTCTTCTTACTGTCTATGTTTTGAATCTCTCCTGTGGGACCAGTTTTAGTTTCCGATACTTCACCTCAGGTTTACTGTACCCCATGGACCTTCGTATTCACGATGAAACACAGAGATTGCATCGGAATCAAACACAAATGGCACAATGCCGACTTAAGCACAATAAGGCTGACACTTCATACAGACTATGTTTTGAACCATTCCTGTGAGACGACTTTTAGATTCCGATGCTTCAATCCAGGTTTACTGCTTCCCTTGGACCTTCTTATTGACGATAAAACAGAGAAGTTGCATCGGAATTAAATACAAAAGGCACAATGCCGACTTAAGTACAAGAAGACAGACTCTCCTTACTGTCTATGTTTTGAACCATTCCTGTGACACTAGTTATAGATTCCGATGCTTCACTCCAGGTTTACTGTATCCCTTGAACCTTCTTATTGACGATGAAACACAAAAATTGCATCGTAACTAAATACAAAAGGCACAATGCCGACTTAAGGACACAGATTCTGACTTCTCCTACTGACTATGTTTTGAACCATTCCTGTGACACTAGCTATAGATTCCGATGCTTCACTTCAGGTTTACTGTATCCCTCTGACCATCTTATTGACGATGAAACACAGAAATAGCATCGGAAATAAATAGAAAAAGCACAATGCCGACTTAAGTACAAGAAGACTGACTCTTCTTACTGACTATGTTCTGAACTATTCCTGTGACACTAGTTATAGATTGCGATGCTTCACTTCAGGTTTACTGTATACCTTGGACCTTCTTATTGACGATGAAACACTGAAATTGCAAAGGAATTAAATACAAAATGCACAATATCGACTTAAGTTCAAGAAGACTGACTCTTCCTACTCTCTATGTCTTGAACCATTCCTGTGACACTAGTTTTGGATTCCGATGCTTCACTTCAGGTTTACTGTATCCCTCTGACCTTCTTATTGTTGATGAAACACAGAAATTGCATCGGAATTAAATACAAAAGGCACAATGCCGACGTAAGTACTAGAAGACTGACTCTTCCTACTATCTATGTTTTGAACCATTCCTGTGACACTAGTTATAGATTCCGATGCTACACTCTAGGTTTACTGTATCCCTTGGTCCTTCTTATTGACGATGAAACACAGAAATTGCATCGGAATTAAATACAAAAGGTACAATGCCGACTTAAGTACAAGAAGAATGACTCTTTTTACTGACTATGTTTTGAACCATTCCCTTGACTCTAGTTATAGATCCCGATGCTTCACTTTAGGTTTACTGTATTCATCTGACCTTCTTATTGACGTTGAAACACAGAAATTCCAACGGAATTAAATAGAAACGCCACAATGCTTACTTAAGTACAAGATGACTGACTCTTCTTACTGGCTATGTATTGAACCATTCCTGTGACACTAGTTATAGATTCCGATGCCTCACTTCAGGTTTACTGTGTCGCTTGGACCTTCTTGTTGACGAAGATACACAGAAATTGCATCGGAATTAAACTCAAAAGGCACAACGCCGACTTAAGTACAAAAAGACTGACTCTTCTTACTGACTATGATTAGAACCATTCCTGTGACACTAGTTATAGATTCAGATGCTTCACTTCAGATTTACCGTATCACTCTGACCTTCTTATTGACGATGAAACACAGAAATTGCATCGGAATTAAATACAAAAGGCACAATGCCGACTTAAGTACAAGAAGACTGACTCTTTTTACTGACTATGTTTTGAACCATTCCTGTGACACTAGTTATAGATTCGGATGCTTCACTTCAGGTTCACTGTATGCCTCTGACCTTCTTATTCACGATGAAACACAGAAATTGCATCGGAATTAAATAGCAAAGGCACAATGCCGACTTAAGTACAAGAAGACTGACTCTTTTTACTGACTATGTTTTGAGCCATTCCTGTGACACTAGTTGTAGATTGCTATGCTTCACTTCAGGTTTACTGTACCCCTTGGACCTTCGTATTCACGATGAAACACAGAGATTGCATCTGAATCAAACACAAAAGGCACAATGCCGACTTAAGTACAATAAGGCTGACACTTCTTACTGTCTATGTTTTGAACCTTTCCTGTGAGACGACTTTTACATTCCGTTGCTTCACTTTAGGTTTACTGTTTCCCTTGGACCTTCTTATTGACGATGAAACACAGAAATTGCATCGGAATTAAATGCAGAAGTCACAATGAAGACCTAAATACAGGAAGACTGACTCATCTTACTGTCTATGTTTTGATGCTTTGCTGTGAGACCTGTTTATAATTCCGATGCATCACTTCAGGTTTACTGTATACCTTGGACCTTCATATTGACGATGAAACACAGAAATTGCATCGGAATTAAATACAAAAGGCACAATGCCGACTTAAGTACAAGAAGACTGACTCTTCCTACTGTCTATGCTTTGAACCATTCCTGTGACACTAGTTATAGATTCCGATGCATCACTTCAGGTTTACTGTATCCCTTGGCCTTCTTATTGACAATGAAACACAGTAATTGCATCGGAATTAAACACAAAAGGCACAATGCCGACTTAAGTACAAAAAGACTGACTGTTCTTACTGACTATGTTTTGAACCATTCCTGTGACACTAGTTATAGATTCCGATGCTTCACTTCAGGTTTACTGTATCCCTCTGTCCTTCTTATTGACGATGAAACACAGAAATTGCATCGGAATTAAATACAAAAGGCACAATGCCGACTTAGGTACAGGAAGACTGACTCTTTTTACTGACTATGTTTTGAACCATTCCTGTGACACTAGTTATAGATTCCGATGCTTCACTTCAGAATTACTGTATCCCTTGGACCTTCTTATTGACGATGAAACACAGAAATTGCATCGGAATCAAATAGAAACGCCACAATGCCTACTTAAGTACAAGAAGACTGACTCTTCTAACTGTCTATGCTTTGAACCATTCCTGTGACACTAGTTATAGATTCCGATGCTTGACTTCAGTTTTACTGTATTCCTTGGACCTTCTTATTGACGATTAAACACAGAAATTGTATCGGACTTAAATAGAAAAGGCACAATGCCGACTTAATTAAAAGAAGACTGACCCTTCTTACTTTCTATGTGTTGAACCATTCCTGTGACACTAGTTATAGATTCTGATGCTTCACTTCAGGGTTACCGTGTCCCTCTGACCTTCTTATTGACGATGAAACACAGAAATTGCATCGGAATTAAATACAAAAGGCACAAAGCCGAGTTAAGTACAAGAAGACTGACTCTTCTTACTGACTATGTTTTGAACCATTCCTGTGACACTAGTTGTAGATTGCTATGCTTCACTTCAGGTTTACTGTATCCCTCTGACCTTCTTAAAGACGATTAAACACAGAAATTGCATCGGAATTAAATACAAAAGGCATAATGCCGACTTAAGTACAAGAAGACTGACTCTTTTTACTGTCTATGTTTTGAACCGTTCCTGTGACACTAGTTATACATTCCGATGCTTCACTTCAGGTTTACTGTGTCCCCTGGACCTACTTGTTGACGATGAAACACAGAAATTGCATCGGAATTAAATACGAAAGGCACAATGCTGACTTACGTGCAAGAAGACTGACTCTTCTTACTGTCTATGTTTTGAACTTTCCTGTAAGACCAGTTTTAGATTCCGATGCTTCACTTCAGGTTTACAGTATCCCTTGGACCTTCTTATTGACGGTGAAACAGAGAAATTGCATCGGAATTAAATACAAAAGGCACAATTCCGACATAAGTAGAAGAAGACTGACTCTTCTTACTGTCTATGTTTTGAATCTCTCCTGTGGGACCAGTTTTAGTTTCCGATACTTCACCTCAGGTTTACTGGACCCCATGGACCTTCGTATTCACGATGAAACACAGAGATTGCATCGGAATCAAACACAAAAGGCACAATGCCGACTTAAGCACAATAAGGCTGACACTTCATACAGACTATGTTTTGAACCATTCCTGTGAGACGACTTTTAGATTCCGATGCTTCACTTCAGGTTCACTGCTTCCCTTGGACCTTCTTATTGACGATGAAACAGAGAAGTTGCATCGGAATTAAATACAAAAGGCACAATGCCGACTTAAGTACAAGAAGACTGACTCTCCTTACTGTCTATGTTTTGAACCATTCCTGTGACACTAGTTATAGATTCCGATGCTTCACTCCAGGTTTACTGTATCCCTTGAACCTTCTTATTGACGATGAAACACAGAAATTGCATCGTAACTAAATACAAAAGGCACAATGCCGACTTAAGGACAAAGAGACTGACTTCTCCTACTGACTATGTTTTGAACCATTCCTGTGACACTAGCTATAGACTCCGATGCTTCACTTCAGGTTTACTGTATCCCTCTGACCATCTTATTGACGATGAAACACAGAAATAGCATCGGAATTAAATAGAAAAAGCACAATGCCGACTTAAGTACAAGAAGACTGACTCTTCTTACTGACTATGTTCTGAACTATTCCTGTGACACTAGTTATAGATTGCGATGCTTCACTTCAGGTTTACTGTATACCTTGGACCTTCTTATTGACGATGAAACACTGAAATTGCAAAGGAATTAAATACAAAATGCACAATATCGACTTAAGTACAAGAAGACTGACTCTTCCTACTCTCTATGTCTTGAACCATTCCTGTGACACTAGTTTTGGATTCCGATGCTTCACTTCAGGTTTACTGTATCCCTCTGACCTTCTTATTGTTGATGAAACACAGAAATTGCATCGGATTTAAATACAAAAGGCACAATGCCGACGTAAGTACTAGAAGACTGACTCTTCCTACTATCTATGTTTTGAACCATTCCTGTGACACTAGTTATAGATTCCGATGCTACACTCCAGGTTTACTGTATCCCTTGGTCCTTCTTATTGACGATGAAACACAGAAATTGCATCGGAATTAAATACAAAAGGCACAATGCCGACTTAAGAGCAAGAAGACTGACGGTTCTTACTGACTATGTTTTGAACCATTCCTGTGACACTAGTTTTAGATTCCGATGCTTCACTTCAGGTTTATTGTATCCCTCTGACCTTCTTATTGCAGATGAAACACAGATATTGCATCGAAATTAAATACAAAAGGCACAATGCAGACTTAAGTACAAGAAGACTGACACTTCTTACTGTGTGTGTTTTGAACCATTCCTGTGACACTAGTTATAGATTCCGATGCTTCACTTCAGTTTTACAGTATCCCTTTGACCTTCTTATTGACGATGAAATACAGAAATTGCATCGGAATTAAAAACAAAAGGCACAATGCCGACTTAAGTACAAGAAGACTGACTCTTCTTACTGTCTACGTTTTGAACCAATCCTGTGACACTAGTTATAGATTCCGATGCTTCACTTCAGGTTTACTGTATCCCTCTGACCTTCTTATTGACGATGAAACACAGAAACTGCATCAGAATTAAATACAAAAGGCACAATACCGACTTAAGTACAAGAAGACTGACTCTTCTTACTGTCTATGTTTTGAACCATTCCTGTGACACTACTTATAGATTCCGATGCTTCACTTTAGGTTTACTGTATCCCTTGGACCTTCTTATTGACGATGAAATACAGAAATTGAATCGGGATTAAATACAAAAGGTACAATGCCGACTTAAGTACAAGAAGAATGACTCTTTTTACTAACTATGTTTTGAACCATTCCCTTGACTCTAGTTATAGATCCCGATGCTTCACTTTAGGTTTACTGTATCCATCTGACCTTCTTATTAACGTTGAAACACAGAAATTCCAACGGAATGAAATAGAAACGCCACAATGCTTACTTAAGTACAAGATGACTGACTCTTCTTACTGGCTATGTATTGAACCATTCCTGTGACACTAGTTATAGATTCCGATGCTTCACTTCAGGTTTACTGTGTCCCTTGGACCTTCTTATTGACGAAGATACACAGAAATTGCATCGGAATTAAACTCAAAAGGCACAATGCCGACTTAAGTACAAAAAGACTGACTCTTCTTATTGACTATGGTTAGAACCATTCCTGTGACACTAGTTATAGATTCTGATGCTTCACTTCAGGTTTTCTGTATCCCTCTGACTTTCTTATTGACGATGAAACACAGAAATTGCATCGGAATTAAATACAAAAGGCACAATGCCGACGTAGGTACAAGAAGACTGACTCTTCTTACTGTCTATGTTTTGAATCTCTCCAGTGAGACCAGTTTTAGACTCCGATACTTCACCTCAGGTTTACTGTACCCCTTGGACCTTCGTATTCACGATGAAACACAGAGATTGCATCGGAATTAAATACATAAGTCACAGTGAAAACCTAAATACAAGAAGACTGACGCATCTTAATGTCTATGTTTTGATCCTTTCCTGTGAGACCAGTTTATAATTCCGATGGTTCACTTCAGGTTTACTGTATCCCTTGGACCTTCTTGTTGACGATGAAACACAGAAATTGCATTGGATTTAAATACAAAATGCACAATGCCGACTTAAGTACAAGAAGACTGAGTCTTCTTACTGTCTATGTTTTGAACCATTCCCGTGACACTAGTTATGGATTCCGATGCTTCACTTCTGGTTTACTGTATCTCTTGGACCTTCTTATTGACGATGAAACATAGAAACTGCATCGGAATTAAACACAAAAGGCACAATGGCGACTTATGTATAAAAAGACTGACTCTTTTTACTGACTATGATTAGAACCATTCCTGTGACACTAGTTATAGATTCCGTTGCTTCACTTCAGGTTTACTGTATCCCTCTGACCTACTTATTGACGATGAAACACAGAAATTGCATCGGAATTAAATACAAAAGGCACAATGCCGACTTAAGTACAAGAAGACTGAATCTTTTTACTGACTATGTTTTGAACCATTCCTGTGACACTAGTTATACATTCGGATGCTTCACTTCAGGTTTACTGTATCCCGCTCACCTTCTTATTCACGATGAAACACAGAAATTGCATCGGAATTAAATAGAAAAGGCACAATGCCGACTTAAGTACAAGACGACTGACTTTTCTTACTGTCTATGTTTTGAACCATTCCTGTGACACTAGTTATAGGTTCCGATGCTTCACTTCAGGTTTACTGTATCCCTTGGACCTTCTTATTGACGATGAAACACAGAAATTGCAACGGAATTAAATACAAAAAGCACAATGCCGACTTAAGTACAAGAAGACTGACTCTTCTTACTGACTATGTTTGAACCACACCCGTGACTATAGTTATTGATCCCGATGCTTCACTTAAGGTTTACTGTATCCCACTGACCTTCTTATTGACGATGAAACACAGAAATTGCATCGGAATTAAATAGAAACGCCACAATGCCTACTTAAGTACAAGAAGACTGACTCTTCTTACTGTCGATGTTTTAAACCATTCCTGTGACACTAGTTATAGATTCCGATGCTTCACTTCAGGTTTACTGTATCCCTTGGACCTTCTTATTGACGATGAAACACAGAAATTGCATCGGAATTAAATACAAAAAGCACAATGCCGACATAAGAACAAGAAGACTGACTCTTCTTACTGGCTATGTTTTAAAACATTCCTGTGACACTAGTTATAGATTCCGATGCTTGACTTCAGTTGTACTGTTTCCCTTGGACCTTCTTACTGACGATGACACACAGAAATTGCATCGGAAATAAATACAAATTTCACAATGCCGACTTAAGTACAAGAAGACTTACCCTTCTTACTGTCTATGTTTGGAACCATTCCTGTGACACTAGTTGTAGATTCCGATGCTTCACTTCAGGTTTACAGTGTCCCTTGGACCTTCTCATTGACGAAGAAACACAGAAATCCCATCGGATTTAAATACAACTGACACAATGCAGACTTAAGTACAAGAAGACTGACTCTTCTTACTGTCTGTGTTTTAAACCATTCCTGTGACACTAGTTATGTTTTCCGATGCTTCACTTCAGGTTTACTGTATCCCTTGGACCTACATATTGACGGTGAAACACAGAAATTGCATCGGAATTAAATACAAAAGGCACAATGCCGACTTAAGTTCAAGAAGACTGACTCTTCTTACTGTCTATGTTTTGAACCATTCCTCTGACACTAGTTATAGATTCCGATGCTTCACTCCAGGTTTACTGTATCCCTTGGACCGCCTTATTGACGATGAAACACAGAAATTGCATCGGAATTAGATACAAAAGGCACAATGCCGACATAAGTACAAGAAGACTGACTCTTCTTAATGTCTATGTTTTGATTCCCTCCTGTGAGACCAGTTTTAGATTCCGATACTTCACCTCAGGTTTACTGTACCCTTTGGACCTTAGTATTCACGATGAAACACAGAGATTGCACCGGAATCATACACAAAAGGCAAAATGCCGACTTAAGTACAATAGGGCTGACACTTCTTACTGTCTATGTTTTGAACCTTTCCTGTGAGACGACTTTTAGATTCCGATGCTTCACTTCAGGTATACTGTTTCCCTTGGACCTTCTTATTGACGATGAAACACAGAAATTGCGTCGGAACTAAATACAAAAGTCACAATGAATACCTAAATACAAGAAGATTGACTCATATTGCTGTCTATGATTTGATCCTTTCCTGTGAGACCAGTTTATAATTCCGATGCTTCACTTCAGGTTTACTGTATCCCTTGGACCTTCTTATTGACGATGAAACACAGAAATTGCATCGGAATTAAATACAAAAGGCTCACTTCCGACTTAAGTACAAGAAGACTGACTCTTCTTACAGACTATGATGTGAACCATTCCTGTGACACTAGTTATAGTTTCCGATGCTTCACTTCAGGTTTACTGTATCCCTTGGAACTTCTTATTGACGATGAAACACAGAAATTGCATCGGAATGAAATACAAAGGGCACAATGCCGACTTAAGTACAAGAAAACTGAATCTTCCTACTGTCTATGATTTGAACCATTCCAGTGTCACTAGTTATAGATTCCGATGCTTCACTCCAGATTTACTGTATCCCTCTGACCTTCTTATTGACGATGAAACACAGATATTGCGTCGGAATTAAATACAAAAGGCACAATGCCGACTTAAGTACAAGAACACTGACTCTCCTTACCGTCTATGTTTTGAACCATTCCTGTGACACTAGGTATAGATTCCGATGCTTCACTTCAGGTTTACTGTGTCCATAGGACCTTCTTATTGACGTTGAAACCCAGAAATACCATCGGATTTAAATACAAATGACACAATGCAGACTTAAGTACAAGAAGACTGACTCTTATTACTGTCTATGTTTTGAACCATTCCTGTGACACTAGTTATAATTTCCGATGCTTCACTTCAGGTGTACTGTATCCCTTCGACCTTCTCATTGACGATGAAACACAGAAATTGCATCGGAATTAAATACAAAAGGCATTATGCCGACTTAAGTACAATAAGACTTACTCTTCCTACTGTCTATGATTTGAACCATTCCTGTGACACTAGTTATAGATTCCGATGCTTCACTCAAGGTTTACTGTATCCCTTAGACCTTCTTATTGACGATGAAACACAGAAATTGCATCGGAATTAAATACAAAAGGCACAATGCCGACTTAAGTACAAGGAGACTGACTCATCTTAGTGTCTATGTTTGAATCTCTCCTGTGAGACCAGTTTTAGATTCCGATACTTCACCTCAGGTTTACTGTTCCCCTTGGACCTTCGTATTCACGATGAAACACAGAGATCGCATCGGAATCAAACACAAAAGGCACAATGCCGACTGAAGTACAATAAGGCTGACACTTCTTACTGTCTATGTTTTGAACCTTTCCTGTGAGACGACTTTTAGATTCCGATGCTTCACCTCAGGTTTACTGTACCCCTTGGACCTACTTATTGACGATGAAACACTGAAATTGCATCGGAATTAAATACAAAAGTCACAATGAATACCTAAATACAAGAAAACTGACTCATCTTACTGTCTATGTTTTGATCCTTTCCTGTGAGACCCGTTTTTAATTCCGATGCTTCACTTCAGGTTTACTGTATCCCTTGGACCTTCTTCTTGACGATGAAACACAGAAATTGCATCGGAATTAAATACAAAAGGCTCAATGCCGACTTATGTACAAGAAGACTGACTCTTCTTACAGTCTATGTTTTGAACCATTCCTGTGACACTAGTTATAGTTTCCGATGCTTCACTTCAGGTTTACTGTGTCCCTAGGAACTTCTTATTGACGATGAAACACAGAAATTGCATCAAAATTAAATACAAAAGGCACAATGCCGACTTAAGTACAAGAAGACTGAATCTTCCTACTGTCTATGATTTGAACCATTCCAGTGACACTAGTTATAGATTCCGATGCTTCACTTCAGGTTTACTGTATCCTTTGGACCTTCTTATTGACGTTGAAACACAGAAAATGCATCGGTATTAAATACAAAAGGCACAATGCCGACTTAAGTACAAGAAGACTGACTATTCCTACTATCTATGTTTTGAACCATTCCCGTGACACTAGTTATAGATTGCGATGCTTCACTTCAGGTTTACTGTATCCCTCAGATCTTCTTATTGACGATGAAACACAGGAATTGCATCAGAATTAAATAGAAAATGAACAATGATGACTTAAGTACAAGAAGACTGACTCTTCTTACTGACTATGCTTTGAACCATTCCTGTGACACTAGTTATAAATTCCGATACTTCACTTCAGGTTTACTGTATCCCTTGGACCTTCTTATTGACGATGAAACACAGAAATTGCATCGGAAATAAATACAAAAGGCACAATGCAGAATTAAGTACAAGACGACTGACTCTTCTTACTGTCTATGTTTTGAACCATTCCAGTGACACTAGTTATAGATTCCGATGCTTCACTCCAGGTTTACTGTATCCCTTGGACCTTCTTATTGACGACAAAACGCAGAAATTGCATCGGAATTAAATACAAAAGGCACAATGCCGACTACAGTACAAGAAGACTGACTCTTCTAACAGTCTATGCTTTGAACCATTACTGTGACACTAATTATAGATTCCGGTGCTTCACTCCAGGTATACTGTTTCCCTTGGACCTCCTTATTGACGATGAAACACAGGAATTGCATCAGAATGTAATAGAAAAGGAACAATGCCGACGTAAGTACAAGACGACTGACGCTTCTTACTGACTATGCTTTGAACCATTCCTGTGACACTACTTAAAGATTCCGATGCTTCACTTCTGGTTTACTGTATCCCTTGGACCTTCTTATTGATGATGAAACACAGATATTGCATCGGAATTAAATACAAAAGGCACAATGCGACTAAAGTACAAGGAGACTGAGTCTTCTTACTGTCTATGTTTGAATCTCTCCTGTGAGACCAGTTTTAGATTCCGATACTTCACCTCAGGTTTACTGTACCCCTTGGACCTTCGTATTCACGATGAAACACAGAGATTGCATCGGAATCAAACACAAAAGGCACAATGCCGACTTAAGTACAATAAGGCTGACACTTCTTACTGTCTATGTTTTGAACCTTTCCTGTGAGACGACTTTTAGATTCCGATGCTTCACCTCAGGTTTACTGTACCCCTTGGACCTACTTATTGACGATGAAACACAGAAATTGCATCGGAATTAAATACAAAAGTCACAATGAATACCAAAATACAAGAAAACTGACTCATCTTACTGTCTATGTTTTGATCCTTTCCTGTGAGACCTGTTTATAATTCCGATGCTTCACTTCAGGTTTATTGTATCCCTTGGACCTTCTTATTGACGATGAAACACAGAAATTGCATCGGAATTAAATACAAAAGGCTCAATGCCGACTTATGTACAAGAAGACTGACTCTTCTTACAGTCTATGTTTTGAACCATTCCTGTGACACTAGTTATATTTTCCGATGCTTCACTTCAGGTTTACTGTGTCCCTAGGAACTTCTTATTGACGATGAAACACAGAAATTGCATCGGAATTAAATACAAAAGGCACAATGCCGACTTAAGTACAACAAGACTGAATCTTCCTACTGTCTATGATTTGAACCATTCCAGTGACACTAGTCATAGATTCCGATGCTTCACTCCAGGTTTACTGTATCCCTCTGACCTTCTTATTGACGATGAAACACAGATATTGCGTCGGAATTAAATACAAAAGGCACAATGCCGACTTAAGTACAAGAACACTGACTCTTCTTACCGTCTATGCTTTGAACCATTCCTGTGACACAAGTTATAGATTCCGATGCTTCACTTCAGGTTTACTGTGTCCCTAGGACCTTCTTATTGACGATGAAACACAGAAATACCATCGGATTTAAATACAAATGACACAATGCAGACTTAAGTACAAGAAGACTGACTCTTCTTACTGTCTATGTTTTGAACCATTCCTGTGACACTAGTTATAGTTTCCGATGCTTCACTTCATTTGTAGTGTATCCCTTCGACCTTCTCATTGACGATGAAACACAGAAATTGCATCGGAATTAAATACAAAAGGCACAATGCCGACTTAAGTACAAGAAGACTTACTCTTCCTACTGTCTATGATTTGAACCATTCCTGTGACACTAGTTATAGATTCCGATGCTTCACTCCAGGTTTACTGTATCCCTTGGACCTTCTTATTGACGATGAAACACAGAAATTGCATCGGAATTAAATACAAAAGGCACAATGCCGACATAAGTACAAGAAGACTGATTCTTCTTACTGTCTATATTTTGAACCATTCCTGTGTCACTAGGGATAGATTCCGATGCTTCACTTGAGGTTTACTGTATCCCTTGGACCTACTTATTGACGATGAAACACAGAAATTGCATCGGAATTAAATACAAAAGGCACAATGCCGACTTAAGTACAAGAAGACTGACTCTTCTTACTGTCTATGTTTGAATCTCTCCTGTGAGACCAGTTTTAGATTCCGATACTTCACCTCAGGTTTACTGTACCCCTTGGACCTTCGTATTGACGATGAAACACAGAGATCGCATCGGAAACTAACACAAAAGGCACAATGCCGACTTAAGTACAATAAGGCTGACATTTCTTACTGTCTATGTTTTGAACCTTTCCTGTGAGACGACTTTTAGATTCCGATGCTTCACCTCAGGTTTACTGTACCCCTTGGACCTACTTACTGACGATGAAACACAGAAAATGCATCGGAATTAAATACAAAAGTCACAATGAATACCTAAATACAAGAAAACTGACTCATCTTACTGTCTATGTTTTGATCCTTTCCTGTGAGACCTGTTTTTAATTCCGATGCTTCACTTCAGGTTTACTGTATCCCTTGGATCTTCCTATTGACGATGAAACACAGAAATTGCATCGGAATTAAATACAAAAGGCTCAATGCCGACTTATGTACAAGAAGACTGACTCTTCTTACAGTCTATGTTTTGAACCATTCCTGTGACACCGGTTATAGTTTCCAATGCTTCACTTCAGGTTTACTGTATCCCTTGGACCTTCTTATTGACGTTGAAACACAGAAAATGCATCGGTATTAAATACAAAAGGCACAATGCCGACTTAAGTACAAGAAGACTGACTATTCTTACTATCTATGTTTTGAACCATTCCATTTACACTAGTTATAGATTGCGATGCTTCACTTCAGGTTTACTGTATCCCTCTGATCTTCTTATTGACGATGAAACACAGAAACTACATCAGAATTAAATAGAAAATGCACAATGATGACTTAAGTACAAGAAGACTGACTCTTCTTACTGACTATGTTTTGAACCATTCCTGTTACACTAGTTATAAATTCCGATGCTTCACTTCAGGTTTACTGTATCCCTTGGACCTTCTTATTGACGATGAAACACAGAAATTGCATCGATAATAAATACAAAAGGCACAATGCAGAATTAAGTACAAGACGACAGACTCTTCTTACTGTCTATGTTTTGAACCATTCCAGTGACACTAGTTAGAGATTCCGATGCTTCACTCGAGGTTTACTGTATCCGTTGGACCTTCTTATTGACGATAAAACGCAGAAATTGCATCGGAATTAAATACAAAAGGCACAATGCCGACTACAGTACAAGAAGACTGACTGTTCTAACAGTCTATGCTTTGAACCATTACTGTGACACTAATTATAGATTCCGGTGCTTCACTCCAGGTATACTGTTTCCCTTGGACCTTCTTATTGACGATGAAACACAGGAATTGCATCAGAATGTAATAGAAAAGGAACAATGCCGACGTAAGTACAAGACGACTGACGCTTCTTACTGACTATGTTTTGAACCATTCCTGTGACACTACTTAAAGATTCCGATGCTTCACTTCTGGTTTACTGTATCCCTTGGACCTTCTTATTGACGATGAAACACAGATATTGCAACGGAATTAAATACAAAAGGCACAATGCGACTTAAGTACAAGGAGACTGAGTCTTCTTACTGTCTATGTTTGAATCTCTCCTGTGAGACCAGTTTTAGATTCCGATACTTCACCTCAGGTTTACTGTACCTCTTGGACCTTCGTGTTCACGATGAAACACAGAGATTGCATCGGAATGAAACACAAAAGGCACAATGCCGACTTAAGTACAATAAGGCTGACACTTCTTACTGTCTATGTTTTGAACCTTTCCTGTGAGACGACTATTAGATTCCGATGCTTCACCTCAGGTTTACTGTACCCCTTGGACCTACTTATTGACGATGAAACACAGAAATTGCATCGGAATTAAATACAAAAGTCACAATGAATACCAAAATACAAGAAAACTGACTCATCTTACTGTCTATGTTTTGATCCATTCCTGTGAGACCTGTTTATAATTCCGATGCTTCACTTCAGGTTTACTGTATCCCTTGGACCTTCTTATTGACGATGAAACACAGAAATTGCATCGGAATTAAATACAAAAGGCTCAATGCCGACTTATGTACAAGAAGACTGACTCTTCTTACAGTCTATGTTTTGAACCATTCCTGTGACACTAGTTATATTTTCCGATGCTTCACTTCAGGTTTACTGTGTCCCTAGGAACTTCTTATTGACGATGAAACACAGAAATTGCATCGGAATTAAATACAAAAGGCACAATGCCAACTTAAGTACAAGAAGACTGAATCTTCCTACTGTCTATGATTTCAACCATTCCAGTGACACTAGTCATAGATTCCGATGCTTCACTCCAGGTTTACTGTATCCCTCTGACCTTCTTATTGACGATGAAACACAGATATTGCGTCGGAATTAAATACAAAAGGCACAATGCCGACTTAAGTACAAGAACACTGACTCTTCTTACCGTCTATGCTTTGAACCATTCCTGTGACACTAGTTATAGATTCCGATGCTTCACTTCAGGTTTACTGTGTCCCTAGGACCTTCTTATTGACGATGAAACACAGAAATACCATCGGATTTAAATACAAATGACACAATGCAGACTTAAGTACAAGAAGACTGACTCTTCTTACTGTCTATGTTTTGAACCATTCCTGTGACACTAGTTATAGTTTCCAATGCTTCACTTCATTTGTAGTGTATCCCTTCGACCTTCTCATTGACGATGAAACACAGAAATTGCATCGGAATTAAATACAAAAGGCACAATGCCGACTTATGTACAAGAAGACTGACTCTTCTTACAGTCTATGTTTTGAACCATTCCTGTGACACTAGTTATATTTTCCGATGCTTCACTTCAGGTTTACTGTGTCGCTAGGAACTTCTTATTGACGATGAAACACAGAAATTGCATCGGAATTAAATACAAAAGGCACAATGCCGACTTAAGTACAACAAGACTGAATCTTCCTACTGTCTATGATTTGAACCATTCCAGTGACACTAGTCATAGATTCCGATGCTTCACTCCAGGTTTACTGTATCCCTCTGACCTTCTTATTGACGATGAAACACAGATATTGCGTCGGAATTAAATACAAAAGGCACAATGCCGACTTAAGTACAAGAACACTGACTCTTCTTACCGTCTATGCTTTGAACCATTCCTGTGACACTAGTTATAGATTCCGATGCTTCACTTCAGGTTTACTGTGTCCCTAGGACCTTCTTATTGACGATGAAACACAGAAATACCATCGGATTTAAATACAAATGACACAATGCAGACTTAAGTACAAGAAGACTGACTCTTCTTACTGTCTATGTTTTGAACAATTCCTGTGACACTAGTTATAGTTTCCGATGCTTCACTTCATTTGTAGTGTATCCCTTCGACCTTCTCATTGACGATGAAACACAGAAATTGCATCGGAATTAAATACAAAAGGCACAATGCCGACTTAAGTACAAGAAGACTTACTCTTCCTACTGTCTATGATTTGAACCATTCCTGTGACACTAGTTATAGATTCCGATGCTTCACTTGAGGTTTACTGTATCCCTTGGACCTACTTATTGACGATGAAACACAGAAATTGCATCGGAATTAAATACAAAAGGCACAATGCCGACTTAAGTACAAGAAGACTGACTCTTCTTACTGTCTATGTTTGAATCTCTCCTGTGAGACCAGTTTTAGATTCCGATACTTCACCTCAGGTTTACTGTACCCCTTGGACCTTCGTATTGACGATGAAACACAGAGATCGCATCGGAAACTAACACAAAAGGCACAATGCCGACTTAAGTACAATAAGGCTGACATTTCTTACTGTCTATGTTTTGAACCTTTCCTGTGAGACGACTTTTAGATTCCGATGCTTCACCTCAGGTTTACTGTACCCCTTGGACCTACTTACTGACGATGAAACACAGAAAATGCATCGGAATTAAATACAAAAGTCACAATGAATACCTAAATACAAGAAAACTGACTCATCTTACTGTCTATGTTTTGATCCTTTCCTGTGAGACCTGTTTTTAATTCCGATGCTTCACTTCAGGTTTACTGTATCCCTTGGATCTTCCTATTGACGATGAAACACAGAAATTGCATCGGAATTAAATACAAAAGGCTCAATGCCGACTTATGTACAAGAAGACTGACTCTTCTTACAGTCTATGTTTTGAACCATTCCTGTGACACCGGTTATAGTTTCCAATGCTTCACTTCAGGTTTACTGTATCCCTTGGACCTTCTTATTGACGTTGAAACACAGAAAATGCATCGGTATTAAATACAAAAGGCACAATGCCGACTTAAGTACAAGAAGACTGACTATTCTTACTATCTATGTTTTGAACCATTCCATTTACACTAGTTATAGATTGCGATGCTTCACTTCAGGTTTACTGTATCCCTCTGATCTTCTTATTGACGATGAAACACAGAAACTACATCAGAATTAAATAGAAAATGCACAATGATGACTTAAGTACAAGAAGACTGACTCTTCTTACTGACTATGTTTTGAACCATTCCTGTTACACTAGTTATAAATTCCGATGCTTCACTTCAGGTTTACTGTATCCCTTGGACCTTCTTATTGACGATGAAACACAGAAATTGCATCGATAATAAATACAAAAGGCACAATGCAGAATTAAGTACAAGACGACAGACTCTTCTTACTGTCTATGTTTTGAACCATTCCAGTGACACTAGTTAGAGATTCCGATGCTTCACTCGAGGTTTACTGTATCCGTTGGACCTTCTTATTGACGATAAAACGCAGAAATTGCATCGGAATTAAATACAAAAGGCACAATGCCGACTACAGTACAAGAAGACTGACTGTTCTAACAGTCTATGCTTTGAACCATTACTGTGACACTAATTATAGATTCCGGTGCTTCACTCCAGGTATACTGTTTCCCTTGGACCTTCTTATTGACGATGAAACACAGGAATTGCATCAGAATGTAATAGAAAAGGAACAATGCCGACGTAAGTACAAGACGACTGACGCTTCTTACTGACTATGTTTTGAACCATTCCTGTGACACTACTTAAAGATTCCGATGCTTCACTTCTGGTTTACTGTATCCCTTGGACCTTCTTATTGACGATGAAACACAGAAATTGCATCGGAATTAAATACAAAAGGCACAATGCGACTTAAGTACAAGGAGACTGAGTCTTCTTACTGTCTATGTTTGAATCTCTCCTGTGAGACCAGTTTTAGATTCCGATACTTCACCTCAGGTTTACTGTACCCCTTGGACCTTCGTGTTCACGATGAAACACAGAGATTGCATCGGAATCAAACACAAAAGGCACAATGCCGACTTAAGTACAATAAGGCTGACACTTCTTACTGTCTATGTTTTGAACCTTTCCTGTGAGACGACTTTTAGATTCCGATGCTTCACCTCAGGTTTACTGTACCCCTTGGACCTACTTATTGACGATGAAACACAGAAATTGCATCGGAATTAAATACAAAAGTCACAATGAATACCAAAATACAAGAAAACTGACTCATCTTACTGTCTATGTTTTGATCCTTTCCTGTGAGACCTGTTTATAATTCCGATGCTTCACTTCAGGTTTACTGTATCCCTTGGACCTTCTTATTGACGATGAAACACAGAAATTGCATCGGAATTAAATACAAAAGGCTCAATGCCGACTTATGTACAAGAAGACTGACTCTTCTTACAGTCTATGTTTTGAACCATTCCTGTGACACTAGTTATATTTTCCGATGCTTCACTTCAGGTTTACTGTGTCCCTAGGAACTTCTTATTGACGATGAAACACAGAAATTGCATCGGAATTAAATACAAAAGGCACAATGCCGACTTAAGTACAAGAAGACTGAATCTTCCTACTGTCTATGATTTCAACCATTCCAGTGACACTAGTCATAGATTCCGATGCTTCACTCCAGGTTTACTGTATCCCTCTGACCTTCTTATTGACGATGAAACACAGATATTGCGTCGGAATTAAATACAAAAGGCACAATGCCGACTTAAGTACAAGAACACTGACTCTTCTTACCGTCTATGCTTTGAACCATTCCTGTGACACTAGTTATAGATTCCGATGCTTCACTTCAGGTTTACTGTGTCCCTAGGACCTTCTTATTGACGATGAAACACAGAAATACCATCGGATTTAAATACAAATGACACAATGCAGACTTAAGTACAAGAAGACTGACTCTTCTTACTGTCTATGTTTTGAACCATTCCTGTGACACTAGTTATAGTTTCCGATGCTTCACTTCATTTGTAGTGTATCCCTTCGACCTTCTCATTGACGATGAAACACAGAAATTGCATCGGAATTAAATACAAAAGGCACAATGCCGACTTAAGTACAAGAAGACTTACTCTTCCTACTGTCTATGATTTGAACCATTCCTGTGACACTAGTTATAGATTCCGATGCTTCACTCCAGGTTTACTGTATCCCTTGGACCTTCTTATTGACGATGAAACACAGAAATTGCATCGGAATTAAATACAAAAGGCACAATGCCGACATAAGTACAAGAAGACTGATTCTTCTTACTGTCTATTTTTTGAACCATTCCTGTGTCACTAGGGATTGATTCCGATGCTTCACTTGAGGTTTACTGTATCCCTTGGACCTACTTATTGACGATGAAACACAGAAATTGCATCGGAATTAAATACAAAAGGCACAATGCCGACTTAAGTACAAGAAGACTGACTCTTCTTACTGTCTATGTTTGAATCTCTCCTGTGAGACCAGTTTTAGATTCCGATACTTCACCTCAGGTTTACTGTACCCCTTGGACCTTCGTATTCACGATGAAACACAGAGATCGCATCGGAATCTAACACAAAAGGCACAATGCCGACTTAAGTACAATAAGGCGGACATTTCTTACCGTCTATGTTTTGAACCTTTCCTGTGAGACGACTTTTAGATTCCGATGCTTCACCTCAGGTTTACTGTACCCCTTGGGCCTACTTACTGACGATGAAACACAGAAAATGCATCGGAATTAAATACAAAAGTCACAATGAATACCTAAATACAAGAAAACTGACTCATCTTACTGTCTATGTTTTGATCCTTTCCTGTGAGACCTGTTTTTAATTCCGATGCTTCACTTCAGGTTTACTGTATCCCTTGGACCTTCTTATTGACGATGAAACACAGAAATTGCATCGGAATTAAATACAAAAGGCTCAATGCCGACTTATGTACAAGAAGACTGACTCTTCTTACAGTCTATGTTTTGAACCATTCCTGTGACACCGGTTATTGTTTCCAATGCTTCACTTCAGGTTTACTGTATCCCTTGGACCTTCTTATTGTCGTTGAAACACAGAAAATGCATCGGTATTAAATACAAAAGGCACAATGCCGACTTAAGTACAAGAAGACTGACTATTCTTACTATCTATGTTTTGAACCATTCCATTGACACTAGTTATAGATTGCGATGCTTCACTTCAGGTTTACTGTATCCCTCTGATCTTCTTATTGACGATGAAACACAGAAATTGCATCAGAATTAAATAGAAAATGCACAATGATGACTTAAGTACAAGAAGACTGACTCTTCTTACTGACTATGTTTTGAACCATTCCTGTTACACTAGTTATAAATTCCGATGCTTCACTTCAGGTTTACTGTATCCCTTGGACCTTCTTATTGACGATGAAACACAGAAATTGCATCGATAATAAATACAAAAGGCACAATGCAGAATTAAGTACAAGACGACAGACTCTTCTTACTGTCTATGTTTTGAACCATTCCAGTGACACTAGTTAGAGATTCCGATGCTTCACTCGAGGTTTACTGTATCCGTTGGACCTTCTTATTGACGATAAAACGCAGAAATTGCATCGGAATTAAATACAAAAGGCACAATGCCGACTACAGTACAAGAAGACTGAGTCTTCTTACTGTCTATGTTTGAATCTCTCCTGTGAGACCAGTTTTAGATTCCGATACTTCACCTCAGGTTTACTGTACCCCTTGGACCTTCGTGTTCACGATGAAACACAGAGATTGCATCGGAATCAAACACAAAAGGCACAATGCCGACTTAAGTACAATAAGGCTGACACTTCTTACTGTCTATGTTTTGAACCTTTCCTGTGAGACGACTTTTAGATTCCGATGCTTCACCTCAGGTTTACTGTACCCCTTGGACCTACTTATTGACGATGAAACACAGAAATTGCATCGGAATTAAATACAAAAGTCACAATGAATACCAAAATACAAGAAAACTGACTCATCTTACTGTCTATGTTTTGATCCTTTCCTGTGAGACCTGTTTATAATTCCGATGCTTCACTTCAGGTTTACTGTATCCCTTGGACCTTCTTATTGACGATGAAACACAGAAATTGCATCGGAATTAAATACAAAAGGCTCAATGCCGACTTATGTACAAGAAGACTGACTCTTCTTACAGTCTATGTTTTGAACCATTCCTGTGACACTAGTTATATTTTCCGATGCTTCACTTCAGGTTTACTGTGTCCCTAGGAACTTCTTATTGACGATGAAACACAGAAATTGCATCGGAATGAAATACAAAAGGCACAATGCCGACTTAAGTACAAGAAGACTGAATCTTCCTACTGTCTATGATTTGAACCATTCCAGTGACACTAGTCATAGATTCCGATGCTTCACTCCAGGTTTACTGTATCCCTCTGACCTTCTTATTGACGATGAAACACAGATATTGCGTCGGAATTAAATACAAAAGGCACAATGCCGACTTAAGTACAAGAACACTGACTCTTCTTACCGTCTATGCTTTGAACCATTCCTGTGACACTAGTTATAGGTTCCGATGCTTCACTTCAGGTTTACTGTGTCCCTAGGACCTTCTTATTGACGATGAAACACAGAAATACCATCGGATTTAAATACAAATGACACAATGCAGACTTAAGTACAAGAAGACTGACTCTTCTTACTGTCTATGTTTTGAACCATTCCTGTGACACTAGTTATAGTTTCCGATGCTTCACTTCATTTGTAGTGTATCCCTTCGACCTTCTCATTGACGATGAAACACAGAAATTGCATCGGAATTAAATACAAAAGGCACAATGCCGACTTAAGTACAAGAAGACTTACTCTTCCTACTGTCTATGATTTGAACCATTCCTGTGACACTAGTTATAGATTCCGATGCTTCACTCCAGGTTTACTGTATCCCTTGGACCTTCTTATTGACGATGAAACACAGAAATTGCATCGGAATTAAATACAAAAGGCACAATGCCGACATAAGTACAAGAAGACTGATTCTTCTTACTGTCTATATTTTGAACCATTCCTGTGTCACTAGGGATTGATTCCGATGCTTCACTTGAGGTTTACTGTATCCCTTGGACCTACTTATTGACGATGAAACACAGAAATAGCATCGGAATTAAATACAAAAGGCACAATGCCGACTTAAGTACAAGAAGACTGACTCTTCTTACTGTCTATGTTTGAATCTCTCCTGTGAGACCAGTTTTAGATTCCGATACTTCACCTCAGGTTTACTGTACCCCTTGGACCTTCGTATTCACGATGAAACACAGAGATCGCATCGGAATCTAACACAAAAGGCACAATGCCGACTTAAGTACAATAAGGCTGCTATTTCTTACTGTCTATGTTTTGAACCTTTCCTGTGAGACGACTTTTAGATTCCGATGCTTCACCTCAGGTTTACTGTACCCCTTGGACCTACTTACTGACGATGAAACACAGAAAATGCATCGGAATTAAATACAAAAGTCACAATGAATACCTAAATACAAGAAAACTGACTCATCTTACTGTCTATGTTTTGATCCTTTCCTGTGAGACCTGTTTTTAATTCCGATGCTTCACTTCAGGTTTACTGTATCCCTTGGACCTTCTTATTGACGATGAAACACAGAAATTGCATCGGAATTAAATACAAAAGGCTCAATGCCGACTTATGTACAAGAAGACTGACTCTTCTTACAGTCTATGTTTTGAACCATTCCTGTGACACCGGTTATTGTTTCCAATGCTTCACTTCAGGTTTACTGTAACCCTTGGACCTTCTTATTGTCGTTGAAACACAGAAAATGCATCGGTATTAAATACAAAAGGCACAATGCCGACTTAAGTACAAGAAGACTGACTATTCTTACTATCTATGTTTTGAACCATTCCATTGACACTAGTTATAGATTGCGATGCTTCACTTCAGGTTTACTGTATCCCTCTGATCTTCTTATTGACGATGAAACACAGAAATTGCATCAGAATTAAATAGAAAATGCACAATGATGACTTAAGTACAAGAAGACTGACTCTTCTTACTGACTATGTTTTGAACCATTCCTGTTACACTAGTTATAAATTCCGATGCTTCACTTCAGGTTTACTGTATCCCTTGGACCTTCTTATTGACGATGAAACACAGAAATTGCATCGATAATAAATACAAAAGGCACAATGCAGAATTAAGTACAAGACGACAGACTCTTCTTACTGTCTATGTTTTGAACCATTCCAGTGACACTAGTTAGAGATTCCGATGCTTCACTCGAGGTTTACTGTATCCGTTGGACCTTCTTATTGACGATAAAACGCAGAAATTGCATCGGAATTAAATACAAAAGGCACAATGCCGACTACAGCACAAGAAGACTGACTGTTCTAACAGTCTATGCTTTGAACCATTACTGTGACACTAATTATAGATTCCGGTGCTTCACTCCAGGTATACTGTTTCCCTTGGACCTTCTTATTGACGATGAAACACAGGAATTGCATCAGAATGTAATAGAAAAGGAACAATGCCGACGTAAGTACAAGACGACTGACGCTTCTTACTGACTATGTTTTGAACCATTCCTGTGACACTACTTAAAGATTCCGATGCTTCACTTCTGGTTTACTGTATCCCTTGGACCTTCTTATTGACGATGAAACACAGATATTGCAACGGAATTAAATACAAAAGGCACAATGCGACTTAAGTACAAGGAGACTGAGTCTTCTTACTGTCTATGTTTGAATCTCTCCTGTGAGACCAGTTTTAGATTCCGTTACTTCACCTCAGGTTTACTGTACCCCTTGGACCTTCGTGTTCACGATGAAACACAGAGATTGCATCGGAATCAAACACAAAAGGCACAATGCCGACTTAAGTACAATAAGGCTGACACTTCTTACTGTCTATGTTTTGAACCTTTCCTGTGAGACGACTTTTAGATTCCGATGCTTCACCTCAGGTTTACTGTACCCCTTGGACCTACTTATTGACGATGAAACACAGAAATTGCATCGGAATTAAATACAAAAGTCACAATGAATACCAAAATACAAGAAAACTGACTCATCTTACTGTCTATGTTTTGATCCTTTCCTGTGAGACCTGTTTATAATTCCGATGCTTCACTTCAGGTTTACTGTATCCCTTGGACCTTCTTATTGACGATGAAACACAGAAATTGCATCGGAATTAAATACAAAAGGCTCAATGCCGACTTATGTACAAGAAGACTGACTCTTCTTACAGTCTATGTTTTGAACCATTCCTGTGACACTAGTTATATTTTCCGATGCTTCACTTCAGGTTTACTGTGTCCCTAGGAACTTCTTATTGACGATGAAACACAGAAATTGCATCGGAATTAAATACAAAAGGCACAATGCCGACTTAAGTACAAGAAGACTGAATCTTCCTACTGTCTATGATTTGAACCATTCCAGTGACACTAGTCATAGATTCCGATGCTTCACTCCAGGTTTACTGTATCCCTCTGACCTTCTTATTGACGATGAAACACAGATATTGCGTCGGAATTAAATACAAAAAGCACAATGCCGACTTAAGTACAAGAACACTGACTCTTCTTACCGTCTATGCTTTGAACCATTCCTGTGACACTAGTTATAGATTCCGATGCTTCACTTCAGGTTTACTGTGTCCCTAGTACCTTCTTATTGACGATGAAACACAGAAATACCATCGGATTTAAATACAAATGACACAATGCAGACTTAAGTACAAGAAGACTGACTCTTCTTACTGTCTATGTTTTGAACCATTCCTGTGACACTAGTTATAGTTTCCGATGCTTCACTTCATTTGTAGTGTATCCCTTCGACCTTCTCATTGACGATGAAACACAGAAATTGCATCGGAATTAAATACAAAAGGCACAATGCCGACTTAAGTACAAGAAGACTTACTCTTCCTACTGTCTATGATTTGAACCATTCCTGTGACACTAGTTATAGATTCCGATGCTTCACTCCAGGTTTACTGTATCCCTTGGACCTTCTTATTGACGATGAAACACAGAAATTGCATCGGAATTAAATACAAAAGGCACAATGCCGACATAAGTACAAGAAGACTGATTCTTCTTACTGTCTATATTTTGAACCATTCCTGTGTCACTAGGGATTGATTCCGATGCTTCACTTGAGGTTTACTGTATCCCTTGGACCTTCTTATTGACGATGAAACACAGAAATTGCATCGGAATTAAATACAAAAGGCTCAATGCCGACTTATGTACAAGAAGACTGACTCTTCCTACTGTCTATGATTTGAACCATTCCTGTGACACTAGTTATAGATTCCGATGCTTCACTCCAGGTTTACTGTATCCCTTGGACCTTCTTATTGACGATGAAACACAGAAATTGCATCGATAATAAATACAAAAGGCACAATGCAGCATTAAGTACAAGACGACAGACTCTTCTTACTGTCTATGTTTTGAACCATTCCAGTGACACTAGTTAGAGATTCCGATGCTTCACTCGAGGTTTACTGTATCCGTTGGACCTTCTTATTGACGATAAAACGCAGAAATTGCATCGGAATTAAATACAAAAGGCACAATGCCGACTACAGTACAAGAAGACTAACACTTCTAACAGTCTATGCTTTGAACCATTACTGTGACACTAATTATAGATTCCGGTGCTTCACTCCAGGTATACTGTTTCCCTTGGACCTTCTTATTGACGATGAAACACAGGAATTGCATCAGAATGTAATAGAAAAGGAACAATGCCGACGTAAGTACAAGACGACTGACGCTTCTTACTGACTATGTTTTGAACCATTCTTGAGACACTAATTATAGATTCCGATGCTTCACTACAGGTTTACTGTATCCCTTGGACCTTCTTATTGACTATGAAACACAGAAATTGCATCGGAATTGAATACAAAAGGCGCAATGCCGACTAAAGTACAAGAAGACTGACTCTTCTTGAACCATTCCTGTGACACTAGTTATAGATTCCGGTGCTTCACTCCAGGTTTCCTGTACCCTTGCACCTTCTTATTGACGATGAAACACAGAAATTGCATCAGAATTAAATAGAAAAGGCACAATGCCGACTTAAGTACGAGGAGACTAACGCCTCTTACTGACTATGGTTTGAACCTTTCCTGTGACACTAGTGATAGATTCCGATGCTTCACTTCAGGTTTACTGTATCCCTTGGACCTTCTTATTGACGATGAAACACAGCCATGGCATCGGAATTAAATAGAAAAGGAACAATGCCGACTTAAGTACAAGAAGACTGACACTTCTTACTGTCTTTGTTTTGAACCATTCCTGTGACACTAGTTATAGATTCCGATGCTTCACTTCAGGTTTGCTGTATCCCTCTGAACTTCCTATAGACGATGAAACAAAGAAATTGCATCCAAATTAAATACAAAAGGCACAATGCCGACTTAAGTACAAGAAGACTGACTCTTCCTACTGTCTATGTTTTGACCATTCCTGTGACACTAGTTAAAGATTCCGATGCTTCACTTCAGGTTTACTGTATCCCTCTGAACATTTTATTGACGATGAATCACAGAAATTGCATCGGAATTAAATACAAAAGGCACAATGCCGACATAACTACAAGAAGACTGACTCTTCTTACTGACTATGTTTTGAACCATTCTTGAGACACTAATTATAGATTCCGATGCTTCACTCCAGGTTTACCTTATCCCTTGGACCTTCTAATTGACGAAGAAACACAGAAATTGCATCGGAAATAAATACAAAAGGCACAATGCCGACTTTAGTTCAAGAAGACTGACCCTTCTTAGTGTCTATGTTTTGAACCATTCCTGTGACTCTAGTTATAGATTCCGATGCTTCACTTCAGGTTTACGGTACCCCTCTGACCTTCTTATTGTCGATCAAACACAGAAAGTGCATCGGAATTAAATACAAAAGGCACAATGCCGACTTAAGTACAAGAAGACTGACTCTTCTTACTGTCTATGTTTTGAACCATTCCATTGACACTAGTTATAGATTCCGATGCTTCACTCCAGGTTTACTGTATCCCTTGGACCTTCTTATTGACGATGAAACACAGAAATTGCATCGGAATTAAATACAAAAGGCACAATGCCGACATAAGTACAAGAAGACTGACTCTTCTTACTGTCTATATTTTGAACCATTCCTGTGACACTAGGGATGGATTCCGATGCTTCACTTGAGGTTTACTGTATACCTTGGACCTACTTATTGACGATGAAACACAGAAATTGCATCGGAATTAAATACAAAAGGCACAATGCGACTTAAGTACAAGGAGACTGAGTCTTCTTACTGTCTATGTTTGAATCTCTCCTGTGAGACCAGTTTTAGATTCCGATAGTTAACCTCAGGTTTACTGTACCCCTTGGACCTTCGTATTCAGGATGAAAAACAGACATTGCATCGGAATCAAACACAAAAGGCACAATGCCGACTTAAGTACAAGAAGTCTGACTCTTCTTACTGTTTATGTTCTGAACCATTCCTGTGACACTAGTTATAGATTCCGATGCTTCACTACAGGTTTACTGTATCCCTTGGACCTTCGTATTGACTATGGAACACAGAAATTGCATCGGAATTGAATACAAAAGGCGCAATGCTGACTAAAGTACAAGAAGACTGACTCTTCTTGAACCATTCCTGTGACACTAGTTATAGGTTCCGGTGCTTCACTCCAGGTTTACTGTAGCCTTGCACCTTCTTATTGACGATGAAACACAGAAATTGCATCAGAATTAAATAGAAAAGGCACAATGCCGACTTAAGTACGAGAAGACTAACGCCTCTTACTGACTATGGTTTGAACCATTCCTGTAACACTAGTGATAGATTCCGATGCTTCACTTCAGGTTTACTGTATCCCTTGGACCTTCTTATTGACGATGAAACACAGCCATGGCATCGGAATTAAATAGAAAAGGAACAATGCCGACTTAGGTACAAGAAGACTGACACTTCTTACTGTCTTTGTTTTGAACCATTCCTGTGACACTAGTTATAGATTCCGATGCTTCACTTCAGGTTTGCTGTATCCCTCTGACCTTCCTATAGACGATGAAACAAAGAAATTGCATCCGAATTAAATACAAAAGGCACAATGCCGACTTAAGTACAAGAAGACTGACTCTTCCTACTGTCTATGTTTTGACCATTCCTGTGACACTAGTTATAGATTCCGATGCTTCACTTCAGGTTTACTGTATCCCTCTGAACTTTTTATTGACGATGAATCACAGATATTGCATCGGAATTAAATACAAAAGGCACAATGCCGACATAACTACAAGAAGACTGACTCTTCTTACTGACTATGTTTGAACCATTCTTGAGACACTAATTATAGATTCCGATGCTTCACTCCAGGTTTACCTTATCCCTTGGACCTTCTTATTGACGAAGAAACACAGAAATTGCATCGGAATTAAATACAAAAGGAACAATGCCGACTTTAGTTCAAGAAGACTGACCCTTCTTAGTGTCTATGTTTTGAACCATTCCTGTGACTCTAGTTATAGATTCCGATGCTTCACTTCAGGTTTACGGTACCCCTCTGACCTTCTTATTGTCGATGAAACACAGAAATTGCATCGGAATTAAATACAAAAGGCACAATGCCGACTTAAGTACAAGAAGACTGACTCTTCTTACTGTTTTTGTTTTGAACCATTCCATTGACACTAGTTATAGATTCCGATGCTTCACTCCAGGTTTACTGTATCCCTTGGACCATCTTATTGACGATGAAACACAGAAATTGCATCGGAATTAAATACAAAAGGCACAATGCCGACATAATTACCAGAAGACTTACTCTTCTTACTGTCTATATTTTGAACCATTCCTGTGACACTAGGGATGGATTCCGATGCTTCACTTGAGGTTTACTGTATCCCTTGGACCTACTTATTGACGATGAAACACAGAAATTGCATCGTAATTAAATACAAAAGGCACAATGCGACTTAAGTACAAGGAGACTGATTCTTCTTACTGTCTATGTTTGAATCTCTCCTGTGAGACCAGTTTTAGATTCCGATACTTCACCTCAGGTTTACTGTACCCCTTGGACCTTCGTATTCACAATGAAACACAGAGATTGCATCGGAATCAAACACAAAAGGCACAATGCCGACTTAAGTACAATAAGGCTGACACTTCTTACTGTCTATGTTTTGAACCTTTCCTGTGAGACGACTTTTAGATTCCGATGCTTCACCTCAGGTTTACTGTACCCCTTGGACCTACTTATTGACGATGAAACACAGAAATTGCAGCGGAATTAAATACAAAAGTCACAATGAATACCTAAATACAAGAAAACTGACTCATCTTTCTGTCTATGTTTTGATCCTTTCCTGTGAGAGCTGTTTATAATACCGATGCTTCACTTCAGGTTTACTGTATCCCTTGGACCTTCTTATTGACGATGAAACACAGAAATTGCATCGGAATTAAATACAGAAGGCTCAATGCCGACTTATGTACAAGAAGGCTGACTCCTCTTACAGTCTATGTTTTGAACCATTCCTGTGACACTAGTTATATTTTCCGATGCTTCACTTCAGGTTTACTGTGTCCCTAGGAACTTCGTATTGACGATGAAACACAGAAATTGCATCGGAATTAAATACAAAAGGCACAATGCCGACTTAAGTACAAGAAGACTGAATCTTCCTACTGTCTATGATTTGAACCATTCCAGTCACACTAGTTATAGATTCCGATGCTTCACTCCAGGTTTACTGTATTCCTCTGACCTTCTTATTGACGATGAAACACAGATATTGCGTCGGAATTAAATACAAAAGGCACAATGCCGACTTAAGTACAAGAACACTGACTCTTCTTACCGTCTATGCTTTGAACCATTCCTGTGACACTAGTTATAGATTCCGATGCTTCACTTCAGGTTTACTGTGTCCCTAGGACCTTCTTATTGACGATGAAACACAGAAATACCATCGGATTTAAATACAACTGACACAATGCAGACCTAAGTACAAGAAGACTGACTCTTCTTACTGTCTATGTTTTGAACCATTCCTCTGACACTAGTTATAGTTTCCGATGCCTCACTTCATTTGTACTGTATCCCTTCGACCTTCTCATTGACGACGAAACACAGAAATTGCATCGGAATTAAATACAAAAGGCACAATGCCGACTTAAGTACAAGAAGACTTACTCTTCCGACTGTCTATGATTTGAACCATTCCTGTGACACTAGTTATAGATTCCGATGCGTCACTCCAAGTTTACTGTATCCCTTGGACCTTCTTATTGACGATGAAACACAGAAATTGCATCGGAATGAAATACAAAAGGCACAATGCCGACATAGGTACAAGAAGACTGACTCTTCTTACTGTCTATATTTTGAACCATTCCTGTGACACTAGGGATGGATTCCGATGCTTCACTTGAGGTTTACTGTATCCCTTGGACCTACTTATTGACGATGAAACACAGAAATTGCATCGGAATTAAATACAAAAGGCACAATGCCGACTTAAGTACAAGAAGACTGACTCTTCTTACTGTCTATGTTTGAATCTCTCCTGTGAGACCAGTTTTAGATTCCGATACTTCACCTCAGGTTTACTGTACCCCCTGGACCTTCGTATTCACGATGAAACACAGAGATCGCATCGGAATCAAACACAAAAGGTACAAGCCGACTTAAGTACAATAAGGCTGACACTTCTTACTGTCTATGATTTGAACCTTTCCTGTGAGACGACTTTTAGATTCCGATGCTTCACCTCAGGTTTACTGTACTCCTTGGACCTACTTATTGACGATGAAACACAGAAATTGCATCAGAATTAAATAGAAAAGGCACAATGCCGACTTAAGTACGAGAAGACTAACGCCTCTTACTGACTATGGTTTGAACCATTCCTGTGACACTAGTGTTAGATTCCGATGCTTCACTTCAGGTTTACTGTATCCCTTGGAACCTCTTATTGACGATGAAACACAGACATGGCATCGGAATTAAATAGAAAAGGAACAATGCCGACTTAAGTACAAGAAGACTGACACTTCTTACTGTCTTTGTTTTGAACCATTCCTGTGACACTAGTTATAGATTCCGATGCTTCACTTCAGGTTTGCTGTATCCCTCTGACCTTCCTATAGACGATGAAACAAAGAAATTGCATCCGAATTAAAATACAAAAGGCACAATGCCGACTTAAGTACAAGAAGACTGACTCTTCCTACTGTCTATGTTTTGACCATTCCTGTGACACTAGTTATAGATTCCGATGCTTCACTTCAGGTTTACTGTATCCCTCTGAACTTTTTATTGACGATGAATCACAGAAATTGCATCAGAATTAAATACAAAAGGCACAATGCCGACTTAACTACAAGAAGACTGACTCTTCTTACTGACTATGTTTTGAACCATTCTTGTGACACTAATTATAGATTCCGATGCTTCACTCCAGGTTTACCTTATCCCTTGGACCTTCTTATTGACCAAGAAACACAGAAATTGCATCGGAATTAAATACAAAAGGCACAATGCTGACTTTAGTTCAAGAAGACTGACCCTTCTTACTGTCTATGTTTTGAACCATTCCTGTGACTCTAGTTATAGATTCCGATGCTTCACTTCAGGTTTACGGTACCCCACTGACCTTCTTATTGTCGATGAAACACAGAAATTGCATCGGAAATAAATACAAAAGGCACAATGCCGACTTAATTACAAGAAGACTGACTCTTCTTACTGTCTATGCTTTGAACCTTTCCTGTGAGACGACTTTTAGATTCCGATGCTTCACCTCAGGTTTACTGTACCCCTTGGACCTACTTATTGACGATGAAACACAGAAATTGCATCGGAATTAAATACAAAAGTCACAATGAATACCTAAGTACAAGAAAACTGACTCATCTTACTGTCTATGCTTTGATCCTTTCCTGTGAGTCCTGTTTATAATTCCGTTGCTTCACTTCAGGTTTACTGTATCCCTTCGACCTTCTTATTGACGATGAAACACAGAAATTACATCGGAATTAAATATAAAAGGCTCAATGCCGACTTATGTACAAGAAGACTGACACTTCTTACAATCTATGTTTTGAACCATTCCTGTGACACTAGTTATATTTTCCGATGCTTCACTTCAGGTTTACTGTGTCCCTAGGAACTTCTTATCGACGATGAAACACAGAAATTGCATCGGAATTAAATACAAAAGGCACAATGCCGACTTAAGTACAAGAAGACTGAATCTTCCTACTGTCTATGATTTGAACCATTCCAGTGACACTAGTAATAGATTCCGATGCTTCACTCCAGGTTTACTGTATCCTTTGGACCTTCTTATTGACGATAAAACGCAGAAATTGCATCGGAATTAAATACAAATGTCACAATGCCGACTACAGTACAAGAAGACTGACTCTTCTAACAGTGTATGCTTTGAACCTTTACTGTGACACTAGTTATAGATTCCGGTGCTTCACTCCAGGTCTACTGTTTCCCTTGGACCTTCTTATTGACGATGAAACACAGGAATTGCATCAGAATGAAATAGAAAAGAACAATGCCGACTTAACTACAAGACGACTGACGCTTCTTACTGACTATGTTTTGAACCATTCCTGTGACACTATTTAAAGATTCCGATGCTTCACGTCTGGCTTACTGTATCCCTTGGACCTTCTTATTGACGATAAAACACAGATATTGCATCGGAATTAAATAGAAAAGGAACAATGCCGACTTAATTACAAGAAGACTGACTCTTCTTACTGTTTATGTTTTGAACCATTCCTGTGACACTAGTTATAGATTCCGATGCTTCACTACAGGTTTACTGTATCCCTTGGACCTTCTTATTGACTATGAAACACAGAAATTGCATCGGAAATGAATACAAAAGGCGCAATGCCGACTAAAGTACAAGAAGACTGACTCTTCTTACAGTCTATGTTTTGAACCATTCCTGTGACACTAATTATAGATTCCGGTGCTTCACTCCAGGTTTACTGTACCCTTGGACCTTCTTATTGACGATGAAACACAGAAATTGCATCAGAATTAAATAGAAAAGGCACAATGCCGACTTAAGTACGAGAAGACTAACGCCTCTTACTGACTATGGTTTGAACCATTCCTGTCACACTAGTGATAGATTCCGATGCTTCACTTCAGGTTTACTGTATCCCTTGGACCTTCTTATTGACGATGAAACACAGATATGGCATCGGAATTAAATAGAAAATGAACAATGCCGACTTAAGTACAAGAAGACTGACACTTCTTACTGTCTTTGTTTTGAACCATTCCTGTGACACTAGTTATAGATTCCGATGCTTCACTTCAGGTTTGCTGTATCCCTCTGACCTTCCTATAGACGATGAAACAAAGAAATACATCCGAATTAAATACAAAAGGCACAATGCCGACTTAAGTACAAGAAGACTGACTCTTCCTACTGTCTATGTTTTGACCATTCCTGTGACACTAGTTATAGTTTCCGATGCTTCACTTCAGGTTTACTGTATCCCTCTGAACTTTTTATTGACGATGAATCACAGAAATTGCATCGGAATTAAATACAAAAGGTACAATGCCGACTTAACTACAAGAAGACTGAATCTTCTTACTGACTATGTTTTGAGCCATTCTTGTGACACTAGTTATAGATTCCGATGCTTCACTCCAGGTTTACCTTATCCCTTGGACCTTCTTATTGACGAAGAAACACAGAAATTGCAACGGAATGAAATACAAAAGGCACAATGCCGACTTTAGTTCAAGAAGACTGACCCTTCTTACTGTCTATGTTTTGAACCATTCCTGTGACTCTAGTTATAGATTCCGATGCTTCACTTCAGGTTTACGGTACCCCTCTGACGTTCTTATTGTCGATGAAACACAGAAATTGCATCAGAATTAAATACAAAAGGCACAATGCCGACTAAAGTACAAGAAGACTGACTATTCTTACTGTGTATGTTTTGAACCATTCCATTGACACTAGTTATAGATTCCGATGCTTCACTCCAGGTTTACTGTATCCCATGGACATTGTTATTGACGATGAAACACAGAAATTGCATCAGAATTAAATAGAAAAGGCACAATGCCGACTTAAGTACGAGAAGACAAACGCCTCTTACTGACTATGGTTTGAACCATTCCTGTGACACTAGTGTTAGATTCCGATGCTTCACTTCAGGTTTACTGTATCCCTTGGACCCTCTTATTGACGATGAAACACAGACATGGCATCGGAATTAAATAGAAAAGGAGCAATGCCGACTTAAGTACAAGAAGACTGACACTTCTTACTGTCTTTGTTTTGAACCATTCCTGTGACACTAGTTTCAGATTCCGATGCTTCACTTCAGGTTTGCTGTATCCCTCTGACCTTCCTTTAGACGATGAAACAAAGAAATTGCATCCGATTTAAGTACAAAAGGCACAATGCCGACTTAAGTACAAGAAGACTGACTCTTCCTACTGTCTATGTTTTGACCATTCCTGTGACACTAGTTATAGATTCCGATGCTTCACTTCAGGTTTACTGTATCCCTCTGAACTTTTATTGACGATGAATCACAGAAATTGCATCAGAATTAAATACAAAAGGCACAATGCCGACTTAAGTACAAGAAGACTTACTCTTCTTACTGTCTATGTTTTGAACCATTCCATTGACACTAGTTATAGATTCCGATGCTTCACTTGAGGTTAACTGTATCCCTTGGACCTACGTATTGACGATGAAACACAGAAATTGCATCGGAATTAAATACAAAAGGCTCAATGCCGACTTATGTACAAGAAGACTGACTCTTCTTACAGTCTATGTTTTGAACCATTCCTGTGACACTAGTTATATTTTCCGATGCTTCACTTCATGTTTACTGTGTCCCTAGGAACTTCTTATTGACGGTGAAACACAGAAATTGCATCGGAATTAAATACAAAAGGCACAATGCCGACTTAAGTACAAGAAGACTGAACCTTCCTACTGTCTATGATTTGAACCATTCCAGGGACACTAGTAATAGATTCCGATGCTTCATTCCAGGTTTACTGTATCCGTTGGACCTTCTTATTGACGATAAAACGCAGAAATTGCATCGGAATTAAATACAAAAGGCGCAATGCCGACTACAGTACAAGAAGACTGACTCCTCTAACAGTGTATGCTTTGAACCATTGCTGTGACACTAGTTATAGATTCCGGTGCTTCACTCCAGGTATACTGTTTCCCTTGGACCTTCTTATTGACGATGAAACACAGGAATTGCATCAGAATGAAATAGAAAAGAACAATGCCGACTTAAGTACAAGACGACTGACGATTCTTACTGACTATGTTTTGAACCATTCCTGTGACACTACTTAAAGATTCGGATGCTTCACGTCTGGTTTACTGTATCCCTTGGACCTTCTTATTGACGATGAAACACAGATATTGCATCGGAATTAAATAGAAAAGGAACAATGCCGACTTAATTACAAGAAGACTGACTCTTCTTACTGTTTATGTTTTGAACCACTCCTGTGACACTAGTTATAGATTCCGATGCTTCACTACAGGTATACTGTATCCCTTGGACCTTCTTATTGACTAAGAAACACAGAAATTGCATCGGAAATGAATACAAGAGGCGCAATGCCGACTAAAGTACAAGAAGACTGACTCTTCTTACAGTCTATGTTTTGAACCATTCCTGTGACACTAATTATAGATTCCGGTCCTTCACTCCAGGTTTACTGTACCATTGGACCTTCTTATTGACGATGAAACACAGAAATTGCATCAGAATTAAATAGAAAAGGCACAATGCCGACTTAAGTACGAGAAGACTAACGCCTCTTACTGACTATGGTTTGAACCATTCCTGTCACACTAGTGATAGATTCCGATGCTTCACTTCAGGTTTACTGTATCCCTTGGACCTTCTTATTGACGATGAAACACAGATATGGCCTCGGAATTAAATAGAAAAGGAACAAAGCCGACTTAAGTACAAGAAGACTGACTTTTCTTACTGTCTTTGTTTTGAACCATTCCTGTGACACTAGTTATAAATTCCGATGCTTCACTTCAGGTTTGCTGTATCCCTCTGACCTTCCTATAGACGATGAAACAAAGAAATGCATCCGAATTAAATACAAAAGGCACAATGCCGACTTAACTACAAGAAGACTGAATCTTCTTACTGACTATGTTTTGAGCGATTCTTGTGACACTAGTTATAGATTCCGATGCTTCACTCCAGGTTTACCTTATCCTTTGGACCTTATTATTGACGAAGAAACACAGAAATTGCAACGGAATGAAATACAAGAGGCACAATGCCGACTTTAGTTCAAGAAGACTGACCCTTCTTACTGTCTATGTTTTGAACCATTCCTGTGACTCTAGTTATAGATTCCGATGCTTCACTTCAGGTTTACGGTACCCCTCTGACCTTCCTATTGTCGATGAAACACAGAAATTGCATCGGAATTAAATACAAAAGGCACAATGCCGACTTAAGTACAAGAAGACTGACTCTTCTTACTGTGTATGTTTTGAACCATTCCATTGACACTAGTTATAGATTCCGATGCTTCACTCCAGGTTTACTGTATCCCTTGGACATTGTTATTGACGATGAAACACAGAAATTGCATCGGAATTAAATAGAAAAGGTACAATGCCGACTTAAGTACAAGAAGACTGACTCTTCTTACTGACTATGTTTGAACCATTCCTGTGACACTAGTAATACATTCCGACGCATCACTTCATGTTTACTGTATACCTTGGAACTTCTAATTGAGGATGAAACACAGAAATTGCCTCGGAATTAAATACAAAAGGCACAATGCCGACTTAAGTACAAGAAGACTGACTCTTCCTACTGTCTATGTTTTGAACCATTCCTGTGACACTAGTTTTGGATTCCGATGTTTCACTTCAGGTTTGCTGTATCCCTCTGACCTTCTAATTGACGATGAAACACAGAAATTGCATCGGAATTAAATACAAAAGGCACAATGCCGACTTAAGGACAAGAAGACTGACGATTCTTACTGACTATGTTTTGAACCATTCCTGTGACACTAGTTATAGTTTCCGATGCTTCAATTCAGGTCTACTGTATCCCTTGGACCTTGTTATTGACGATGAAACACAGAAATTGCATCGGAATTAAATACAAAAGGCACAATGCCGACTTAAGTACAAGAAGACTGACTCTTCCTACTGTCAATGTTTTGAACAATTCCTGTGAAACTAGTTATAGATTCCGACGCTTCACATCAGGTTTACTGTATCCCTTGGACCTTCTTATAGACGATCAAACACAGAAATTGCATCGGAATTAAAAACAAAATTCACAATTCCGACTTAAGTACAAAAAGACTGACTCTTCTTACTGACTAAGTCTTGATCCAATCCTGTGACACTAGTTATAGATTCCGAAGCTTCACTTCAGGTTTACTGTATCCCTCTGAACTTTTTATTGACGATGAAACACAGAAATTGCATGGGAATTGAATACAAAAGGCACAATGCCGACTTAACTACAAGAAGACTGACTCTTCTTACTGCATATGTTTTGAACCATTCCTGTGACACTAGTTATAGATTCCGATGCTTCAATTCAGGTCTACTGTATCCCATCGACCTTCTTATTCACGATTAAACACAGAAATTGCATCGGAATTAAATACAATAGGCACAATGCCGACTTAAGTACAAGAAGACTGACTCTTCTTATTGACTACGCTTTGAACCATTCCTGTGACACTAGTTATAGATTCTGATGCTTCACTTCAGGTTTCTTGTACCCCTTGGACCTTCTTATTGACGATGAAACACATAAATTGCGTCGGAATTAAATAGAAAAGCACAATGCCGACTTAAGTGCAAGAAGACAGACTCCTTGTACTGTCTATGTTTAGAACCATTCCTGTGACACTAGTTATAGATTCCAATGCTTCACTTCAGGTTTACTGTACCCCTTGGGACTTCTTATTGACGATGAAACATAGAAATTGCATCGGAATTAAATACAAAAGGCACAATACCGACTTAAGTACAAGAAGACTGACTCTTCTTACTGTCTATGTTTTGAACCATTCCTGTGACACTAGTTATAGATTCCGATGCTTCACTTCAGGTTTACTGTATCCCTTGGACCTTCTTATTGACGATGAAACACAGAAATTGCATCGGAATTAAATACAAAATGCACATTGCCGACTTAAGTACAAGAAGACTGACTCTTCCTACTTTCAATGTTTTGAACCATTCCTGTGACACTAGCTATAGATTCCGATGCTTCACTTCAGGTTTACTGTAGCCCTCTGATCTTCTTATTGACGATGAAACACAGAAATTGTATCGGAATTAAATACAAAAGGCACAATGCCGAGTTAAGTACAAGATGACTGACTCTTATTACTGTCTATGTTTTGAACCATTCCAGTGACACTAGTTATAGATTCCGATGCTTCGCTTCAGGTTTACTGTGTCCCTTGGACCTTGTTATTGACGATGAAACACAGAAATTGCATCGGAATTAAACACAAAAGGCACAATGCCGACTTAAGTACAAAAAGACTGACTCATCTTACTGACTAAGTTTTGAACCATTCCTGTGACACTAGTTATAGATTCCGATGCTCACTTCAGGATTACTGTATCCCTCTGACCTTCTTGTTGACGATGAAACACAGAAATTGCATCGGAATTAAATAGAAAATGCACAATACCGACTTAAGTACTAGGCGACTGACTTTTCTTACTGTCTATGTTTGAACCATTCCTGTGTCACTAGTTATAGATTTTGATGCTTCACTTCAGGTTTTCTGTATACCTTGGACCTTCATATTGACGATGAAACACAGAAATTGCATCGGAATTAAATACAATAGGCACAATGCCGACTTATGTACAAGAAGACCGTCTCTTCCTACCGACGATGCTTTGAACCCTTCCTGTGACACTAGTTATAGATTCCGATGCTTCACTTCAGGTTTACTGTATCCCTTGGACCTTCTTATTGACGATGAAACATAGAAATTGCATCGGAATTAAATACAAAAGGCAAAATGAAGACTTAAGTACACGAAGACTGACTCTACTTACTGTCTATGTTTTGTACCATTCCTGTGACACTAATTATAGATTCCGATGCTACACTCCAGGTTTACTGTATCCTTGGACCTTGTTATTGATGATGAAACACAGAAATTGCATCGGAATTAAATACAAAAGGCACAATGCCGACATAAGGACAAGAAGACTGACTCTTCTTACTGACTTTGTTTTGAACCATTCCTGTGACACTAGTTATAGATTGTGATGCTTCACTTCAGGTTTACTGTATCCCTTGGACTTCCTTATTGACGATGAAACACAGAAATTGCCTCGGAATGAAATACAAAAGGCACAATGATGACTTAAGTACATGAAGACTGACTCTTCCTACTGTCTATGTTTTGAACCATTCCTGTGACACTAGTTTTGGATTCCGATGTTTCACTTCAGGTTTGCTGTATCCCTCTGACCTTCTAATTGACGATGAAACACAGAAATTGCATCGGAATTAAATACAAAAGGCACAATGCCGACTTAAGGACAAGAAGACTGACTCTTCTTACTGTCTATGTTTTGAACCATTCATGTGATACTACTTATAGTTTCCGATACTTCAATTCAGGTCTACTGTATCCCATCGACCTTCTTATTCACAATGAAACACAGAAATTGCATCGGAATTAAATACAAAAGGCACAATGCCGACTTAAGTAGAAGAAGACTGACTCTTCTTACTGTCTATGTTATGAACCATTCCTGTGACACTAGTTATACATTCCGACGCTTCACTTCAGTTTACTGTATCCCTTGGACCTTCTTATTGACGATGAAACACAGAAATTGCATCGGAATTAAATGCAAAAGGCACAATGCCGACTTAAATACAAGAAGACTGACTCTTCCTACTGTCTATGTTTTGAACCATTCCTGTGACACTAGTTTTGGATTCCGATGTTTCACTTCAGGTTTGCTGTATCCCTCTGACCTTCTAATTGACGATGAAACACAGAAATTGCATCGGAATTAAATACAAAAGGCACAATGCCGACTTAAGGACAAGAAGACTGACTCTTCTTACTGACTTTGTTTTGAACCATTCCTGTGACACTAGTTATAGATTCCGATGCCTCGCTTCAGGTTTACGGTACCCCTCTGACCTTCTTACTTACGATGAAACACAGAAATTGCATCGGAATTAAGTACAAAAGGCACAATGCCGACTTAAGTACAAGAAGACTGACTCTTCTTACTGCATATGTTTTGAACCATTCCTGTGACACTAGTTATAGATTCCGATGCTTCAATTCAGGTCTACTGTATCCCATCGACCTTCTTATTCACTATGAAACACAGAAATTGCATCGGAATTAAATACAATAGGCACAATGCCGACTTAAGTACAAGAAGACTGACTCTTCTTATTGACTATGTTTTGAACCATTCCTGTGACACTAGTTATAGATTCTGATGCTTCACTTCAGGTTTCTTGTATCCCTTGGACCTTCTTATTGACGATGAAACACAGAAATTGCATCGGAATTAAATACAAAAGGAACAATGCTGACTTATGTACAAGAAGACCGTCTCTTCCTACTGGCGATGTTTTGAACCCTTCCTGTGACACTAGTTATAGATTCCGATGCTTCACTTCAGGTTTACTGTATCCCTTGGACCGCCTTATTGACGATGAAACACAGAAATTGTATCGGAATTAAATACAAAAGGCAAAATGACGACTTAAGTACACTAAGACTGACTCTACTTACTGTCTATGTTTTGAACCATTCCTGTGACACTAGTTATAGATTCCGATGCTACACTCCAGGTTTACTGTATCCTTGGACCTTGTTGTTGACGATGAAACACAGAAATTGCATCGGAATTAAATACAAAAGGCACAATGCCGACATAAGGACAAGAAGACTGACTCTTCTTACTGACTTTGTTTTGAACCATTCCTATGACACTAGTTATAGATTGTGATGCTTCACTTCAGGTTTACTGTATCCCTTGGTCCTCCTTATTAACGATGAAATACAGGAATTGCATCGGAATTAAATACAAAAGGCACAATGCCGACTTTAGTACAAGAAGACTGACTCTTCCTTCTGTCTATGTTTTGAACCATTCCTGTGACACTAGTTATAGATTCCGATGCTTCACTTCAGGTTTACTGTATCCCTTGGACCGCCTTATTGACGATGAAACACAGAAATTGTATCGGAATTAAATACAAAAGTAAAAATGACGACTTAAGTACACGAAGACTGACTGTACTTACTGTCTATGTTTTGAACCATTCCTGTGACACTAGTTATAGATTCCGATGCTACACTCCAGGTTTACTGTATCCTTGGACCTTGTTGTTGACGATGAAACACAGAAATTGCATCGGAATTAAATACAAAAGGCACAATGCCGACATAAGGACAAGAAGACTGAATCTTCTTACTGACTTTGTTTTGAACCATTCCTGTGACACTAGTTATAGATTGTGATGCTTCACTTCAGGTTTACTGTATCCCTTGGTCCTCCTTATTGACGATGAAATACAGGAATTGCATCGGAATTAAATACAAAAGGCACAATGCCGACGTAAGTACAAGAAGACTGACTCTTCCTTCTGTCTATGTTTTGAACCATTCCTGTGACACTAGTTATAGATTCCGATGCTTCACTTCAGGCCTACTGTATCCCTGGGACCTTCTTATTGACGATGAAACACAGAAATTGCATCGGAATTAAATTCAAATGGCACAATGCCGACTTAAGTACAAGAAGTCTGACTCTTCCTACTGTCTATGTTTGGAACCATTCCTGTGACACTAGTTATAGATTCGGATGCTTCACTTCAGGTTTACTGTATCCCTCGGACCTTCCTATTGACGATGTAACACAGAAATTTCAACGGAATTAAATACAAATTCACAATGCCGACTAAAGTACAAGAAGACTGACTCTTCTTACTGACTATGTTTTAAACCATTCCTGTGACACTAGTTATAGATTCTGATGCTTCACTTCAGGTTTACTGTACCCCTTGGACCTTCTTATTGACGATGAAACACATAAATTGCATCGGAATTAAATAGAAAAGGCACAATGCCGACTTAAGTACAAGAACACTGACTCCTCTTACTGTCTATGTTTTGAAGGATTCCTGTGACACTAGTTATAGATTCCGATGCTTCACTACAGGTTTACTGTATCCCTTGGACCTTCTTATTGACTATGAAACACAGAAATTGCATCGGAATTGAATACAAAAGGCGCAATGCCGACTAAAGTACAAGAAGACTGACTCTTCTTGAACCATTCCTGTGACACTATTTATAGATTCCGGTGCTTCACTCCAGGTTTACTGTACCCTTGCACCTTCTTATTGACGATGAAACACAGAAATTGCATCAGAATTAAATAGAAAAGGCACATTGCCGACTTAAGTACGAGAAGACTAACGCCTCTTACTGACTATGGTTTGAACCATTCCTGTGACACTAGTGATAGATTCCGATGCTTCACTTCAGGTTTACTGTATCCCTTGGACCTTCTTATTGACGATGAAACACAGACATGGCATCGGAATTAAATAGAAAAGGAACTATGACGACTTAAGTACAAGAAGACTGACACTTCTTACTGTCTTTGTTTTGAACCATTCCTGTGACACTAGTTATAGATTCCGATGCTTCACTTCAGGTTTGCTGTATCCCTCTGACCTTCCTATAGACGATGAAACAAAGAAATTGCATCCGAATTAAATACAAAAGGCACAATGCCGACTTAAGTACACGAAGACTGACTCTTCCTACTGTCTATGTTTTGACCATTCCTGTGACACTAGTTATAGATTCCGATGCTTCACTTCAGGTTTACTGTATCCCTCTGAACTTTTTATTGACGATGAATCACAGAAATTGCATCGGAATTAAATACAAAAGGCACAATGCCGACTTAACTACAAGAAGACTGACTCTTCATACTGACTATATTTTGAACCATTCTTGTGACACTAATTATAGATTCCGATGCTTCACTCCAGGTTTACCTAATCCCTTGGACCTTCTTATTGACGAAGAAACACAGAAATTGCATCGGAATTAAATACAAAAGGCACAATGCCGACTTTAGTTCAAGAAGACTGACCCTTCTTACTGTCTATGTTTTGAACCATTCCTGTGACTCTAGTTATAGATTCCGATGCTTCACTTCAGGTTCATGGTACCCCTCTGACTTTCTTATTGTCGATGAAACACAGAAATTGGATCGGAATTAAATACAAAAGGCACAATGCCGACTTAAGTACAAGAAGACTGACTCTTCTTACTGTCTATGTTTTGAACCATTCCATTGACACTAGTTATAGATTCCGATGCTTCACTCCAGGTTTACTGTATCCCTTGGACCTTCTTAATGACGATGAAACACAGAAATTGCATCGGAATTAAATACAAAAGGCACAATGCCGACATAAGTACAAGAAGACTGACTCCTCTTACTGTCTATATTTTGAACCATTCCTGTGACACTAGTGATGGACTCCGATGCTTCACTTGAGGTTTACTGTATCCCTTGGACCTACTTATTGACGATGAAACACAGAAATTGCATCGGAATTAAATACAAAAGGCACAATGCGACTTAAGTACAAATAGACTGAGTCTTCTTACTGTCTATGTTTGAATCTCTCCTGTGAGACCAGTTTTAGATTCCGATACTTCACCTCAGGTTTACTGTACCCCTTGGACCTTCGTATTCACGATGAAACAGAGAGATTGCATCGGAATCAAACACAAAAGGCACAATGCCGACTTAAGTACAATGAGGCTGACACTTCTTACTGTCTATGCTTTGAACCTTTCCTGTGAGACGACTTTTAGATTCCGATGCTTCACCTCAGGTTTACTGTACCCCTTGGACCTACTTATTGACGATGAAACACAGAAATTGCATCGGAATTAAATACAAAAGTCACAATGAATACCTAAGTACAAGAAAACTGACTCATCTTACTGTCTATGTTTTGATCCTTTCCTGTGAGACCTGTTTATAATTCCGATGCATCACTTCAGGTTTACTGTATCCCTTGGACCTTCTTATTGACGATGAAACACAGATATTGCATCGGAATTAAATACAAAAGGCTCAATGCCGACTTATGTACAAGAAGACTGACTCTTCTTACAGTCTATGTTTGAACCATTCCTGTGACACTAGTTATATTTTCCGATGCTTCACTTCAGGTTTACTGTGTCCCTAGGAACTTCTTATTGACGATGAAACACAGAAATTGCATCGGAATTAAATACAAAAGGCACAATAACCGACTTAAGTACAAGAAGACTGAATCTTCCTACTGTCTATGATTTGAACCATTCCAGTGACACTAGTTATAGATTCCGATGCTTCACTCCAGGTTTGCTGTATCCGTTGGACCTTCTAATTGACGATAAAACACAGAAATTGCATCGGAATTAAATACAAAAGGCACAATGCCGACTACAGTACAAGAAGACTGACTCTTCTAACAGTCTATGCTTTGAACCATTACTGTGACACTAGTTATAGATTCCGGTGCTTCACTCCAGGTATTCTGTTTCCCTTGGACCTTGTTATTGACGACGAAACACAGGAATTGCATCAGAATGAAATAGAAAAGAAAAATGCCGACTTAAGTACAAGACGACAGACGCTTCTTGCTGACTATGTTTTGAACCATTCCTGTGACACTACTTAAAGATTCCGATGCTTCACGTCTGGTTTAATGTATCCCTTGGACCTTCTTATTGACGATGAAACACAGATATTGCATCGGAATTAAATAGAAAAGGCACAATGCCGACTTAAGTACGAGAAGACTAACGCCTCTTACTGACTATGGTTTGAACCATTCCTGTGACACTAGTGATGGATTCCGATGCTTCACTTCAGGTTTACTGTATCCCTTGGTCCTTCTTATTGACGATGAAACACAGATATGGCATCGGAATTAAATAAAAAAGGAACAATGCCGACTTAAGTACAAGAAGACTGACACGTCTTACTGTCTTTGTTTTGAACCAATCCTGTGACACTAGTTATAGATTCCGATGCTTCACTTCAGGTTTGCTGTATCCCTCTGACCTTCCTATAGACGATGAAACAAAGAAATTGCATCCGAATTAAATACAAAAGCCACAATGCCGACTTAAGTACAAGAAGACTGACTCTTCCTACTGTCTATGTTTTGACCAATCCTGTGACACTAGTTATAGATTCCGATGCTTCACTCCAGGTTTACCTTATCCTTTGGACCTTCTTATTGACGAAGAAACACAGAAATTGCAACGGAATGAAATACAAAAGGCACAATGCCGACTTTAGTTCAAGAAGACTGACCCTTCTTACTGTCTATGTTTTGAACCATTCCATTGACACTAGTTATAGATTCCGATGCTTCACTCCAGGTTTACTGTATCCCTTGGACATTGTTATTGACGATGAAACACAGAAATTGCATCGGAATTAAATAGAAAAGGTACAATGCCGACTTAAGTACAAGAAGACTGACTCTTCTTACTGACTATGTTTTGAACCATTCCTGTGACACTAGTTGTACATTCCGACGCTTCACTTCATGTTTACTGTATACCTTGGAACTACTAATTGAGGATGAAACGCAGAAATTGCCTCGGAATTAAATACAAAAGGCACAATGCCGACTTAAGTACAAGAAGACTGACTCTTCTTTCTGTCTATGTTATGAACCATTCCTGTGACACTAGTTATACATTCCTATGCTTCACTTCAAGTTTACTGTATCCCTTGGACCTTCTTATTGACGATGAAACACAGAAATTGCATCGGAATTAAATACAAAAGGCACAATGCCGACTTAAGTACAAGAAGACTGACTCTTCCTACTGTCAATGTTTCGAACAATTCCTGTGACACTAGTTATAGATTCCGATGCTTCACTTCAGGTTTACTGTAGCCCTTGGACCTTCTTATAGACGATGAAACACAGAAATTGCAACGGAATTAAACACAAAATTCACAATTCCGACTTAAGTACAAAAAGACTGACTCTTCTTACTGACTAAGCCTTGAACCATTCCTGTGACACTAGTTATAGATTCCGAAGCTTCACTTCAGGTTTACTGTATCCCTCTGAACTTTTTATTGACGATGAAACACAGAAATTGCATGGGAATTGAATACAAAAGGCACAATGCCGACTTAACTACAAGAAGACTGACTCTTCTTACTGACTATGATTTGAACCATTCTTGTGACACTACTTAAAAATTCCGATGCTTCACCCCAGGTTTACTGTATCCCTTGGACCTTCGAATTGACGAAGAAACACAGAAATTAAATCGGAATTAAATACAAAAGGTACAATGCCTACTTTAGGTCAAGAAGACTGACTCTTCTTACTGTCTATGTTTTGAAGCATTCCTGTGACTCTAGTTATAGATTCCGATGCTTCGCTTCAGGTTTACGGTACCCCTCTGACCTTCTTATTTACGATGAAACACAGAAATTGCATCGGAATTAAGTACAAAAGGCATAATGCCGACTTAAGTTCAAGAAGACTGACTCTTCTTACTGCATATGTTTTGAACCATTCCTGTGACACTAGTTATAGATTCCGATGCTTCAATTCAGGTCTACTGTATCCCATCGACCTTCTTATTCACGATGAAACACAGAAATTACATCGGAATTAAATACAATAGGCACAATGCCGACTTAAGTACAAGAAGACTGACTCTTCTTACTGTCTATGTTTAAAACCATTCCTGTGACGCTAGTTATAGATTCTGATGCCTCACTCCAGGTTTACTGTATCCCTCTGACCTTCTTATTGATGATGAAACACAGAAATTGCAACGGAATTAAATACAAAAGGCACAATGCCGACTAAAGTGCTAGAAGACTGACTCTTCTTAATGACTATGTTTTGAACCATTCCTGTGACACTAGTTATAGATTCTGATGCTTCACTTCAGGTTTCTTGTACCCCTTGGACCTTCTTATTGATGATGAAACACAGAAATTGCATCGGAATTAAATACAAAAGGCACCATACCGATTTAAGTACAAGAAGACTGACTCTTCTTACTGACTATGTTTTAAACCATTCCTGTGACACTAGTTATAGATTCTGATGCTTCACTTCAGGTTTACTGTACCCCTTGGACCTTCTTATTGACGATGAAACACATAAATTGCATCGGAATTAAATAGAAAAGGCACAATGCCGACTTAAGTACAAGAACACTGACTCCTCTTACTGTCTATGTTTTGAAGGATTCCTGTGACACTAGTTATAGATTCCGATGCTTCACTACAGGTTTACTGTATCCCTTGGACCTTCTTATTGACTATGAAACACAGAAATTGCATCGGAATTGAATACAAAAGGCGCAATGCCGACTAAAGTACAAGAAGACTGACTCTTCTTGAACCATTCCTGTGACACTAGTTATAGATTCCGGTGCTTCACTCCAGGTTTACTGTACCCTTGCACCTTCTTATTGACGATGAAACACAGAAATTGCATCAGAATTAAATAGAAAAGGCACATTGCCGACTTAAGTACGAGAAGACTAACGCCTCTTACTGACTATGGTTTGAACCATTCCTGTGACACTAGTGATAGATTCCGATGCTTCACTTCAGGTTTACTGTATCCCTTGGACCTTCTTATTGACGATGAAACACAGACATGGCATCGGAATTAAATAGAAAAGGAACTATGACGACTTAAGTACAAGAAGACTGACACTTCTTACTGTCTTTGTTTTGAACCATTCCTGTGACACTAGTTATAGATTCCGATGCTTCACTTCAGGTTTGCTGTATCCCTCTGACCTTCCTATAGACGATGAAACAAAGAAATTGCATCCGAATTAAATACAAAAGGCACAATGCCGACTTAAGTACACGAAGACTGACTCTTCCTACTGTCTATGTTTTGACCATTCCTGTGACACTAGTTATAGATTCCGATGCTTCACTTCAGGTTTACTGTATCCCTCTGAACTTTTTATTGACGATGAATCACAGAAATTGCATCGGAATTAAATACAAAAGGCACAATGCCGACTTAACTACAAGAAGACTGACTCTTCATACTGACTATATTTTGAACCATTCTTGTGACACTAATTATAGATTCCGATGCTTCACTCCAGGTTTACCTAATCCCTTGGACCTTCTTATTGACGAAGAAACACAGAAATTGCATCGGAATTAAATACAAAAGGCACAATGCCGACTTTAGTTCAAGAAGACTGACCCTTCTTACTGTCTATGTTTTGAACCATTCCTGTGACTCTAGTTATAGATTCCGATGCTTCACTTCAGGTTCATGGTACCCCTCTGACTTTCTTATTGTCGATGAAACACAGAAATTGGATCGGAATTAAATACAAAAGGCACAATGCCGACTTAAGTACAAGAAGACTGACTCTTCTTACTGTCTATGTTTTGAACCATTCCATTGACACTAGTTATAGATTCCGATGCTTCACTCCAGGTTTACTGTATCCCTTGGACCTTCTTAATGACGATGAAACACAGAAATTGCATCGGAATTAAATACAAAAGGCACAATGCCGACATAAGTACAAGAAGACTGACTCCTCTTACTGTCTATATTTTGAACCATTCCTGTGACACTAGTGATGGACTCCGATGCTTCACTTGAGGTTTACTGTATCCCTTGGACCTACTTATTGACGATGAAACACAGAAATTGCATCGGAATTAAATACAAAAGGCACAATGCGACTTAAGTACAAATAGACTGAGTCTTCTTACTGTCTATGTTTGAATCTCTCCTGTGAGACCAGTTTTAGATTCCGATACTTCACCTCAGGTTTACTGTACCCCTTGGACCTTCGTATTCACGATGAAACAGAGAGATTGCATCGGAATCAAACACAAAAGGCACAATGCCGACTTAAGTACAATGAGGCTGACACTTCTTACTGTCTATGCTTTGAACCTTTCCTGTGAGACGACTTTTAGATTCCGATGCTTCACCTCAGGTTTACTGTACCCCTTGGACCTACTTATTGACGATGAAACACAGAAATTGCATCGGAATTAAATACAAAAGTCACAATGAATACCTAAGTACAAGAAAACTGACTCATCTTACTGTCTATGTTTTGATCCTTTCCTGTGAGACCTGTTTATAATTCCGATGCATCACTTCAGGTTTACTGTATCCCTTGGACCTTCTTATTGACGATGAAACACAGATATTGCATCGGAATTAAATACAAAAGGCTCAATGCCGACTTATGTACAAGAAGACTGACTCTTCTTACAGTCTATGTTTGAACCATTCCTGTGACACTAGTTATATTTTCCGATGCTTCACTTCAGGTTTACTGTGTCCCTAGGAACTTCTTATTGACGATGAAACACAGAAATTGCATCGGAATTAAATACAAAAGGCACAATAACCGACTTAAGTACAAGAAGACTGAATCTTCCTACTGTCTATGATTTGAACCATTCCAGTGACACTAGTTATAGATTCCGATGCTTCACTCCAGGTTTGCTGTATCCGTTGGACCTTCTAATTGACGATAAAACACAGAAATTGCATCGGAATTAAATACAAAAGGCACAATGCCGACTACAGTACAAGAAGACTGACTCTTCTAACAGTCTATGCTTTGAACCATTACTGTGACACTAGTTATAGATTCCGGTGCTTCACTCCAGGTATTCTGTTTCCCTTGGACCTTGTTATTGACGACGAAACACAGGAATTGCATCAGAATGAAATAGAAAAGAAAAATGCCGACTTAAGTACAAGACGACAGACGCTTCTTGCTGACTATGTTTTGAACCATTCCTGTGACACTACTTAAAGATTCCGATGCTTCACGTCTGGTTTAATGTATCCCTTGGACCTTCTTATTGACGATGAAACACAGATATTGCATCGGAATTAAATAGAAAAGGCACAATGCCGACTTAAGTACGAGAAGACTAACGCCTCTTACTGACTATGGTTTGAACCATTCCTGTGACACTAGTGATGGATTCCGATGCTTCACTTCAGGTTTACTGTATCCCTTGGTCCTTCTTATTGACGATGAAACACAGATATGGCATCGGAATTAAATAAAAAAGGAACAATGCCGACTTAAGTACAAGAAGACTGACACGTCTTACTGTCTTTGTTTTGAACCAATCCTGTGACACTAGTTATAGATTCCGATGCTTCACTTCAGGTTTGCTGTATCCCTCTGACCTTCCTATAGACGATGAAACAAAGAAATTGCATCCGAATTAAATACAAAAGCCACAATGCCGACTTAAGTACAAGAAGACTGACTCTTCCTACTGTCTATGTTTTGACCAATCCTGTGACACTAGTTATAGATTCCGATGCTTCACTCCAGGTTTACCTTATCCTTTGGACCTTCTTATTGACGAAGAAACACAGAAATTGCAACGGAATGAAATACAAAAGGCACAATGCCGACTTTAGTTCAAGAAGACTGACCCTTCTTACTGTCTATGTTTTGAACCATTCCATTGACACTAGTTATAGATTCCGATGCTTCACTCCAGGTTTACTGTATCCCTTGGACATTGTTATTGACGATGAAACACAGAAATTGCATCGGAATTAAATAGAAAAGGTACAATGCCGACTTAAGTACAAGAAGACTGACTCTTCTTACTGACTATGTTTTGAACCATTCCTGTGACACTAGTTGTACATTCCGACGCTTCACTTCATGTTTACTGTATACCTTGGAACTACTAATTGAGGATGAAACGCAGAAATTGCCTCGGAATTAAATACAAAAGGCACAATGCCGACTTAAGTACAAGAAGACTGACTCTTCTTTCTGTCTATGTTATGAACCATTCCTGTGACACTAGTTATACATTCCTATGCTTCACTTCAAGTTTACTGTATCCCTTGGACCTTCTTATTGACGATGAAACACAGAAATTGCATCGGAATTAAATACAAAAGGCACAATGCCGACTTAAGTACAAGAAGACTGACTCTTCCTACTGTCAATGTTTCGAACAATTCCTGTGACACTAGTTATAGATTCCGATGCTTCACTTCAGGTTTACTGTAGCCCTTGGACCTTCTTATAGACGATGAAACACAGAAATTGCAACGGAATTAAACACAAAATTCACAATTCCGACTTAAGTACAAAAAGACTGACTCTTCTTACTGACTAAGCCTTGAACCATTCCTGTGACACTAGTTATAGATTCCGAAGCTTCACTTCAGGTTTACTGTATCCCTCTGAACTTTTTATTGACGATGAAACACAGAAATTGCATGGGAATTGAATACAAAAGGCACAATGCCGACTTAACTACAAGAAGACTGACTCTTCTTACTGACTATGATTTGAACCATTCTTGTGACACTACTTAAAAATTCCGATGCTTCACCCCAGGTTTACTGTATCCCTTGGACCTTCGAATTGACGAAGAAACACAGAAATTAAATCGGAATTAAATACAAAAGGTACAATGCCTACTTTAGGTCAAGAAGACTGACTCTTCTTACTGTCTATGTTTTGAAGCATTCCTGTGACTCTAGTTATAGATTCCGATGCTTCGCTTCAGGTTTACGGTACCCCTCTGACCTTCTTATTTACGATGAAACACAGAAATTGCATCGGAATTAAGTACAAAAGGCATAATGCCGACTTAAGTTCAAGAAGACTGACTCTTCTTACTGCATATGTTTTGAACCATTCCTGTGACACTAGTTATAGATTCCGATGCTTCAATTCAGGTCTACTGTATCCCATCGACCTTCTTATTCACGATGAAACACAGAAATTACATCGGAATTAAATACAATAGGCACAATGCCGACTTAAGTACAAGAAGACTGACTCTTCTTACTGTCTATGTTTAAAACCATTCCTGTGACGCTAGTTATAGATTCTGATGCCTCACTCCAGGTTTACTGTATCCCTCTGACCTTCTTATTGATGATGAAACACAGAAATTGCAACGGAATTAAATACAAAAGGCACAATGCCGACTAAAGTGCTAGAAGACTGACTCTTCTTAATGACTATGTTTTGAACCATTCCTGTGACACTAGTTATAGATTCTGATGCTTCACTTCAGGTTTCTTGTACCCCTTGGACCTTCTTATTGATGATGAAACACAGAAATTGCATCGGAATTAAATACAAAAGGCACCATACCGATTTAAGTACAAGAAGACTGACTCTTCTTACTGTCTATGTTTTGAACCATTCCTGTGACACTAGTTATAGATTCCGATGCTTCACTTCAGGTTTATGTATCCCTTGGACCTTCTTATTGACGATGAAACACAGAAATTGCATCGGAATTAAATACAAAAGGCACATTGCCGACTTAAGTACAAGAAGACTGACTCTTCCTACTTCCAATGTTTTGAACCATTCCTGTGACACTAGTTATAGATTCCGATGCATCACTTCAGGTTTACTGTAGCCCTCTGGTCTTCTTATTGATGATGAAGCACAGAAATTGTATCGCAATTAAATACAAAAGTCACAATGCCGAGTTAAGTACAAGAAGACTGACTCTTATTACTGTCTATGTTTTGAACCATTCCTGTGACACTAGTTATAGATTCCGATGCTTCACTTCAGGTTTACTGTGTCCCTTGGACCTTCTTATTGACGATGAAACACAGAAATTGCATCGGAATTAAACACAAAATGCACAATGCCGACTTAAGTACAAAAAGACTGACTCTTCTTACTGACTAAGTTTTGAACCATTCCTGTGACACTAGTTATAGATTCCGATGCTCACTTCAGGTTTACTGTATCCCTCTGACCTTCTTATTGACGATGAAAGACAGAAATTGCATCGGAATTAAATAGAAAATGCACAATACCGACTTAAGTACTAGGCGACTGACTTTTCTTACTGTCTATGTTTTGAACCATTCCTGTGACACTAGTTATTAATTTTGATGCTTCACTTCAGGTTTTCTGTACCCCTTGGACCTTCTTATTGACGATGAAACACAGAAATTGCATCGGAATTAAATACAAAAGCACAATGCCGACTTATGTACAAGAAGACCGTCTCTTCCTACTGACGATGTTTTGAACCCTTCCTGTGACACTAGTTATAGATTCTGATGCTTGACTTCTGGTTTACTGTATCCCTTGGACCTTCTTATTGACGATGAAACACAGAAATTGCATCGGAATTAAATACAATAGGCACAATGCCGACTGAAGTACAAGAAGACTAACTCTTCTTACTGTCTATGATTTGAAACATTCCATTGACACTAGTTAAAGATTTTGATGCTCACTCCAGGTTTACTGTATCCCTTTGCCCTTGTTATTGACGATGAAACACAGAAATTGCATTGGAATTAAGTAGAAAAGGCACAATGCCGACTTAAGTACAAGAAGACTGACCCCTCTTACTGACTATGTTTTGAACCATTCCTGTGACACAAGTTATAGATTCCGATGATACACTTCTGGTTAACTGTATCCCTTGGACCGTCTTATTGACGATGAAACACAGATATTGCATCGGAATTAAATACAAAAGGCAAAATGAAGACTTAAGTACACGAAGACTGACTCTTCTTACTGTCTATGTTTTGAACCATTCCTGTGACACTAGTTATAGATTCCGATGCTACACTCCAGGTTTACTGTATCCCTTGGACCTTGTTATTGACGATGAAACACAGAAATTGCATCGGAATTATATACAAAAGGCACAATGCCGACATAAGGACAAGAAGACTGACTCTTCTTACTGACTTTGTTTTGAACCATTCCTGTGAAACTAGTTATAGATTGTGATGCTTCACTTCAGGTTTACTGTATCCCTTGGACCTCCTTATTGACGATGAAATACAGGAATTGCATCGGAATTAAATACAAAAGGCACAATGCCGACTTAAGTACAAGAAGACTGACTCTTCCTTCTGTCTATGTTTTGAACCATTCCTGTGACACTAGTTATAGATTCCGATGCTTCACTTCAGGTTTACTGTATCCCTTGGACCGCCTTATTGACGATTAAATACAGAAATTGCAACGGAATTAAATACAAAGGCACAATGCCGACTTAAGTACAAAAAGACTGTCTCTATTTACTGACAATGTTTTGAACCATTCCAGTGACACTAGTTATACATTCCTATGCTCACTTCAGGTTTACAGTATCCCTCTGACCTTCTTATTGACGATGAAACACTGAAATTGCATCGGAATTAAATAGAAAATGCACAATGCCGACTTAAGTACAAGACGACTGACATTTCTGACTGTCAATGTTTTGAACCATTCCTGTGACACTAGTTATAGATTCCGATGCTTCACTCCAAGTTTATTGTATCCCTTTGACCTTATTATTGACGTTGAAACACAGAAATTGCATCGGAATTAAATACAAAAGGCACAATGCCGACTTAAGTACAAGAAGACTGACTCTTCTTACTGTCTATGTTTTGAACCATTCCATGGACACTAGTTATAGATTCCGATGCTTCACTCCAGGTTTACTGTATCCCTTGGACCTTGTTATTGACGATGAAACACAGAAATTGCATCGGAATTAAATAGAAAAGTACAATGCCGACTTAAGTACAAGAGGACTGACTCTTCTTACTGACTATGTTTTGAACCATTCCTGTGACACTAGTTATACATTCCGATGCTTCACTTTATGTTTACTGTATACCTTGGACCTTCTAATTGACGATGAAACACAGAATTTGCCTCGGAATTAAATACAAATGGCACAATGCCGACTTAAGTACAAGAGGACTGACTCTTCCTACTGTCTATGTTTTGAACCATTCCTGTGACACTAGTTTTGGATTCCGATGTTTCACTTCAGGTTTGCTGTATCCCTCTGACCTTCTAATTGACGATGAAACACAGAAATTGCATCGGAATTAAACACAAAATTCACAATTCCGACTTAAGTACAAAAAGACTGTTTCTTCTTACTGACTAAGTCTTGAACCATTCCTGTGACACTAGTTATAGATTCCGATGCTTCACTTCAGGTTCAGTGTATTCCTCTCAACTTTTTATTGACGATGAGACGCAGAAATTGCATGGGAATTGAATACAAAAGGCACAATGCCGACTCAACTACAAGAAGACTGACTCTTCTTACTGACTATGTTTTGAACCATTCTTGTGACACTAGTTATAGATTCCGATGCTTCACTCCAGGTTTACTGTATCCCTTGGACCTTCGTATTGACGAAGAAACACAGAAATTGCATCGGAATTAAATACAAAAGGCACAATGCCGACTTTAGGTCAATAAAACTGACTCTTCTTACTGTCTATGTTTTGAACCATTCCTGTGACTCTAGTTATAGATTCCGATGCTTCAATTCAGGTCTACTGTATCCCATCGACTTCTTATTCACGATGAAACACAAAAATTGCATCGCAATTAAATACAAAAGGCACAATGCCGACTTAAGTACAAGAAGACTGACTCTTCTTACTGTCTATGTTTAAAACCATTCCTGTGACACTAGTTATAGATTCTGATGCCTCACTCCAGGTTTACTGTATCCCTCGGACCTTCTTATTGATGATGAAACACAGAAATTGCAACGGAATTAAATACAAAAGGCACAATGCCGACTAAAGTACAAGAAGACTGACTCTTCTTATTGACTATGTTTTGAACCATTTCTGTGACACTAGTTATAGATTCTGATGCTTCACTTCAGGTTTCTTGTACCCCTTGGACCTTCTTATTGACGATGAAACACATAAATTGCGTCGAAATTAAATAGAAAAGCACAATGCCGACTTAAGTACAAGAAGACTGACTCCTCGTACTGTCTATGTTTTGAGCGATTCCTGTGACACTAGTTATAGATTCCAATGCTTCACTTCAGGTTTACTGTATCCTTTGGAGCTTCTTATTGACCATGAAACACAGAAATTGCATCGGAATTAAATACAAAAGCCACAATTACGACTTAAGTACAAGAAGACTGACTCTTCTTACTGTCTATGTTTTGAACCATTCCTGTGACACTAGTTATAGATTCCGATGCTTCAATTCTGGTTTACTGTATCCCTTGGACCTTCTTATTGACGATGAAACTCAGAAATTGCATCGGAATTAAATAGAAAAGGCACATTGAAGACTTAAGTACAAGAAGACTGACTCTTCCTACTTTCAATGTTTTGAACCATTCCTGTGACACTAGTTATAGATTCCGATGCTTCACTTCAGGTTTACTGTAGCCCTCTGATCTTCTTATTGACGATGAAACACAGAAATTGTATCGGAATTAAATACAAAAGGCACAATGCCGAGTTAAGTACAAGAAGACTGACTCTTATTACTGTCTATGTTTTGAACCATTCCTGTGACACTAGTTATAGATTCCGATGCTTCACTTCAGGTTTACTGTATCCCTTGGACCTTCTTATTGACGATGAAACACAGAAATTGCATTGGAGGTAAACACTAAAGGCACAATGCCGACTTATGTACAAAAAGACTGACTCTTCTTACTGACTAAGTATTGAACTATTCCTATGACACTAGTTATAGATTCCAATGCTCACTTCAGGTTTACTGTATCCCTCTGACCTTCTTATTGACGATGAAACACAGAAATTGCATCGGAATTAAATAGAAAATGCACAATGTCGACTTAAGTACTAGGCGACTGACTTGTCTTACTGTCTATGTTTTGAACCATTCCTGTGACACTAGTTACAGATTTTGATGCTTCACTTCCGGTTTTCTGTATCCCTTGGACCTTCTTATTGACGATGAAACACAGAAATTGCATCGGAGTTAAATACAAAAGGCACAATGCCGACTTATGTACAAGAAGACCGTCTCTTCCTACAGACGATGCTTTGAACCCTTCCTGTGACACTAGTTATAGATTCCGATGATTCACTTCAGGTTTACTGTATCCCTTGGACCTTCTTATTGACGATGAAACACAGAAATTGCATCGGAATTAAATACAAAATGCACTATGCCGACTGAAGTACAAGAAGACTGACTCTTCTTACTGTCTATGATTTGAACCATTTCATTGACACTAGTAATAGATTCCGATGCTCACTCCAGGTTTACTGTATCCCTTTGCCCTTGTTATCGACGATGAAACACAGAAATTGCATTGGAATTAAGTAGAAAAGGCACAATGCCGACATAAGTACAAGATGACTGACTCTTCTTACTGTCTATGTTTTGAACCATTGCTGTGACACTAGTTATAGATTCCGATGCTACACTCCAGGTTTACTGTATCCCTTGGACCTTGTTATTGACGATGAAACACAGAAATTGCATCGGAATTAAATACAAAAGGCACAATGCCGACATAAGGACAAGAAGACTGACTCTTCTTACTAAATTTTATTTGAACCATTCCTGTGACACTAGTTATAGTTTGTGATGCTTCACTTCAGGTTTACTGTATCCCTTGGACCTCCTTATTGACGATGAAGTACAGAAATTGCATCGGAATTAAATACAAAAGGCACAATACCGACTTAAGTACAAGAAGACTGACTCTTCCTTCTGTCTATGTTTTGAACCATTTCTGTGACACTAGTTATAGATTCCGATGCTTCACTTCAGGTTTACTGTATCCCTTGGACCGCCTTATTGACGATGAAACACAGAAATTGCATCGGAATTAAATACAAAGGCACAATGCCGACTTAAGTACAAAAAGACTGACTCTTCTTACTGACTGTTTTGACCCATTCCTGTGACACTAGTTATAGATTCCGATGCTCATTTCAGGTTTACAGTATCCCTCTGACCTTCTTATTGACGATGAAACACAGAAATTGTATCGGAATTAAATACAAAAGGCACAATGCCGACATAAGTACAAGAAGACTGACTCTTTTACTGACTATGTTTAGAACCATTCCTGTGACACTAGTTATAGATTCAGATGCTTCACTTGAGGTTTACTGTATCCCTCGGACCTTCTAATTGACGATAAAACACTAAAATTGCATCGGAATTAAATAGAAAATGTACAATGCCGACTTAAGTACAAGACGACTGACTTTTCTGACTGTCTATGTTTTGAACAATTGCTGTGACACTAGTTATAGATTCCGAAGCTTCACTTCAGGTCTTCTGTATCCCTTGGACCTTCTTATTGACGTTGAAACACAGAAATTGCATCGGAATTAAATACAAATGGCACAATGCCGACTTAAGTACAAGAAGTCTGACTCTTCCTACTGTCTATGTTTTGAACCATTCCTGTGACACTAGTTATAGATTCGGATGCTTCACTTCAGGTTTACTGTATCCCTCGGACCTTCTTATTGACGATGAAACACAGAAATTGCAACGAAATTAAATACAAAATGCACAATGCCGACTAAAATACAAGAAGACTGACTCTTCTTAGTGACTATGTTTTGAACCATTCCTGTGACACTAGTTATAGATTCTGATGCTTCACTTCAGGTTTACTGTACCCCTTGGACCTTCTTAATGACGATGAAACACATAAATTGCATCGGAATTAAATAGAAAAGGCACAATGCCGACTTAAGTACAAGAACACTGACTCCTCTTACTGTCTATGTTTTGAACCATTCCAGTGACACTAGTTATAGATTCCGATGCTTCACTTCAGGTCTACTGTATCTCTTGGACCGGTTATTGACGATGAAACACAGAAATTGCATCGGAATTAAATACAAATGGCACAATGCCGACTTAAGAACAAGAAGTCTGGCTCTTTCTACTGTCTATGTTTTGAACCATTCCTGTAACACTAGTTATAGATTCTGATGCTACACTTGAGGTTTGTTGTATCCCTTGGAACTACCTATTGACGATCAAACACAGATATTGCATCGGAATTAAATACACAAGGCATAATGGCGACTTAAGTACATGAAGACCGATTCATCCTACTGACTATCATTTGAACCATTCCTGTGACACTAGTTATAAATTCCGATGCTTCACTTCAGGTTTACTGTATCCCTTGGACCTTCTTATTGACGATGAAACACAGAAATTGCATCGGAATTAAATACAAAATGCAAAATGCCGACTTAAGTACACGAAGACTGACTCTTCTTACTGACTATGTTTTAAACCATTCCTGTGACACTATTTATAGATTCCGATGCTACACTCCAGGTTTACCGTATCCCTTGGATCTTCTTATTGACGATGCAACACAGAAATTGCTGCGGAATTAAATACAAAAGGCACAATGCAGACTTAAGTACAAGAAGACTGACTCTTCTTACTGTCTATTTTTTGAACCATTACTGTGAGCTAGTTATAGATTCCGATGCTTCACTCCAGGTTTACTGTATCCCTTGGACCTTCTTATTGACGATGAGACACAGAACTTGCATTGGAATTAAATACAAAAGTCACAATGCCGACTTAAGGACAAGAAGACTGACTCTTCTTACGATGTTTTGAACCATTCCTGTGACACTAGTTATAGATTCCGATGCTTCACTTCAGGTTTTCTGTACGCCTTGGACCTTCTTATTGACGATGAAACACAGATATTGAATCGGAGTTAAATACAAAAGGCAAAATGCCGACTTCAGAACACGAAGACTGACTCTTCTTACTGTCTATGTTTTGAACCATTCCTGTGACACTAGTTATAGATTCCGATGCTTCACTTCAGGTTTATTGTATCCCTCTGACCCTCTTATTGACGATGAAACACAGAAATTGCATCGGAATTACATAGAAAAGGCCCAACGTCGACTTAAATACAAGAAGACTGACTCTTCTTACTGTCTACGTTTTGAACCATTCTTGTGACACTAGTTTAAGATTCCGATGCTTCATTCCAGGTTTACTGTATCCCTTGGACCTTCTTATTGACGATGAAAGACAAAAATTGCATCGGAATTAAATAGAAAAGGCACAATGCCGACTTAGGTACAAGAAGACTGACTCTTCTTACAGACAATATTTTGAACCATTCCTGTGACACTAGTCATAGATTCTGATGCTTCACTTCAGGTTTACTGTATACCGTGGACCTTCTTATTGACGATGAAACACAGACATTGCATCGGAATTAAATACAAAAGGCACAATGCCGACTTAAGAACAAGAAGACTGATTCTTCCTACTGTCTATGTTTTGAACCATTCCTGTGACACTAGTTTAGGATTCCGATGCTTCACTTCAGGTTTACTGTATCCCTCTGACCTTCTTATCGACGATGAAACACAGAAATTGCATCGGAATTAAATACAAAAGGCACAATGCCGACTGAAGTGCAAGAAGACTGACTCTTCCTACTGTCTATGTTTTGAACCATTCCTGTGACACTAGTTATAGTTTCTGATGCTTCACTTCAGGTTTACTGTATCCCTCTGACCTTCTTATTGACGATGAAACACATAAATTGCATCAGAATTAAATACAAAAGGCACAATGCCGACTTAAGTACAAGAAGACTGACCCTTCTTACTGTCTATGTTTGAACCATTCCTGTCACACTAGTTATAGATACCGATGCTTCACTCCAGGTTTACTGTATCCCTTGGACCTTGTTATTGACGATGAAACACAGAAATTGCATCGGAACAAAATAGAAAAGGCACTATGCCGACTTAAGTACAAGAAGACTGACTATTCCTACTGACTATGTTTTGAACCATTCCTGTGACACTAGTTATAGATTCCGATGCTTCACTTGAGGTTTACTGTATCCCTCTGACCTTCTTATTGACGAGGAAACACAGAAATTGAATCGGAATTAAATAGAAACGCCACAATGCCTACTTAAGTACAAGAAGACTGACTCTTCTTACTGTATATGTTTGAACAATTCCTGTGACACTAGTTATAGATTCCGATGCATGACTTCAGTTTTACTGTATCCCTTGGACCTTCTTATTGACGATGACACACAGAAATTGCATCGGAATTAAATACAAAAGGCACAATGCCGACTTAAGTACAAGAAGACTGACCCTTCTTACTGTCTATGTTTGATCCATTCCTGTCACACTAGTTATGGATACCGATGCTTCACTTCAGGTTTACTGTATCCCTCTGAACCTCTTATTGACGATGAAACACAGAAATTGCATCGGAATTAAATACAAAAAGCACAATTCCGACTTAAGTACAAGAAGACTGACTCTTCTTGCTAACAATGCTTTGAACCATTCCTGTGACACTAGATATAGATTGCGATGCTTCACTTCAGGTTTACTGTATCCCTCTGACCTTCTTATTGACGATGAAACACAGAAATTGCATCGGAATTAAATACAAAAGGCACATTGCCGACTTAAGTACAAGAAGACTGACTCTTCCTACTTTCAATGTTTTCAACAATTCCTGTGACACTAGTTATAGATTCCGATGCTTCACTTCAGGTTTACTGTAGCCCTCTGATCTTCTTATTGACGATGAAACACAGAAATTGTATCGGAATTAAATACAAAAGGCACAATGCCGAGTTAAGTACAAGAAGACTGACTCTTATTACTGTCTATGTTTTGAACCACTCCTGTGACACTAGTTATAGATTCCGATGCTTCACTTCAGGTTTACTGTATCCCTTGGACCTTCCTATTGACGATGAAACACAGAAATTGCATTGGAGGTAAACACTAAAGGCACAATGCCGACTTAAGTACAAAAAGACTGACTCTTATTACTGACTAAGTATTGAACCATTCCTATGAAACTAGTTATAGATTCCGATGCTCACTTCAGGTTTACTGTATCCCTCTGACCTTCTTATTGACGATGAAACACAGAAATTGCATCGGAATTAAATAGAAAATGCACAATGTCGACTTAAGTACTAGGCGACTGACTTGTCTTACTGTCTATGTTTTGAACAATTCCTGTGACACTAGTTATAGATTTTGATGCTTCACTTCAGGTTTTCTGTATCCCTTGGACCTTCTTATTGACGATGAAATACAGAAATTGCATCGGAATTAAATACAAAAGGCACAATGCCGACTTATGTACAAGAAGACCGTCTCTTCCTACAGACGATGTTTTGAACCCTTCCTGTGACACTAGTTATAGATTCCGATGATTCACTTCAGGTTTACTGTATCCCTTGGACCTTCTTATTGACGATGAAACACAGAAATTGTATCGGAATTAAATACAAAAGGCACTATGCCGACTGAAGTACAAGAAGACTGACTCTTCTTACTGTCTATGATTTGAACCATTTCATTGACACTAGTAATAGATTCCGATGCTCACTCCAGGTTTACTGTATCCCTTAGCCCTTGTTATCGACGATGAAACACAGAAATTGCATTGGAATTAAGTAGAAAAGGCACAATGCCGACATAAGTACAAGATGACTGACTCTTCTTACTGACTATGTTTTGAACCATTCCTGTGACACAAGTAATAGATTCGGATGATTCACTTCAGGTTAACTGTATCCCTTGGACCGTCTTATTGACGATGAAACACAGAAATTGCATCGGAATTAAATACAAAAGGCAAAATGACGACTTAAGTACACGAAGACTGACTCTTCTTACTGTCTATGTTTTGAACCATTGCTGTGACACTAGTTATAGATTCCGATGCTACACTCCAGGTTTACTGTATCCCTTGGACCTTGTTATTGACGATGAAACACAGGAATTGCATCGGAATTAAATACAAAAGGCACAATGCCGACATAAGGACAAGAAGACTGACTCTTCTTACTAACTTTGTTTTGAACCATTCCTGTGACACTAGTTATAGTTTGTGATGCTTCACTTCAGGTTTACTGTATCCCATGGACCTCCTTATTGACGATGAAGTACAGAAATTGCATCGGAATTAAATACAAAAGGCACAATGCCGACTTAAGTACAAGGAGACTGACTCTTCCTTCTGTCTATGATTTGAACCATTTCTGTGACACTAGTTATAGATTCCGATGCTTCACTTCAGGTTTACTGAACCCCTTGGACCGCCTTATTGACGATGAAACTCAGAAATTGCATCGGAATTAAATACAAAGCCACAATGCCGACTTAAGTACAAAAAGAGTGACTCTTCTTACTGACTGTTTTGAACCATTCCTGTGACACTAGTTATAGTTTCCGATGCTCATTTCAGGTTTTCAGTATCCCTCTGACCTTCTTATTGACGATGAAACACAGAAATTGTATCGGAATTAAATACAAAAGGCACAATGCCGACTTAAGTACAAGAAGACTGACTCTTTTACTGACTATGTTTAGAATCATTCCTGTGACACTAGTTATTGATTCGGATGCTTCACTTCAGGTTTACTGTATCCCTCGGACCTTCTAATTGACGATGAAACACTGAAATTGAATCGGAATTAAATAGAAAATGTACAATGCCGACTTAAGTACAAGACGACTGACTTTTCTGACTGTCTATGTTTTGAACCATTGCTGTGACACTAGTTATAGATTCCGATGCTTCACTTCAGGTCTACTGTATCCCTTGGACCTTCTTATTGACGATGAAACACAGAAATTGCATCGGAATTAAATACAAATGGCACAATGCCGACTTAAGTACAAGAAGTCTGACACTTCCTACTGCCTATGTTTTGAACCATTCCTGTGACACTAGTTATAGATTCGGATGCTTCACTTCAGGTTTACTGTATCCCTCGGACCTTCTTATTGACAATGAAACACAGAAATTGCAACGAAATTAAATACAAAATGCACAATGCCGACTAAAGTACAAGAAGACTGACTCTCCTTAGTGACTATGTTTTGAACCATTCCTGTGACACTAGTTATAGATTCTGATGCTTCACTTCAGGTTTACTGTACCCCTTGGACCTTCTTATTGACGATGAAACACAGAAATTGCATCGGAATTAAATACAAATGGCACAATGCCGACTTAAGTACAAGAAGTCTGACTCTTCCTACTGTCTATGTTTTTAACCATTCCTGTAACACTAGTTATAGATTCGGATGCTACACTTGAGGTTTCCTGTATCCCTTGGAAGTTCCTATTGACGATCAAACACAGATATTGCATCGGAATTAAATACAAAAGGCATAATGGCGACTTAAGTACATGAAGACCGATTCATCCTACTGACTATGATTTGAACCATTCCTGTGACACTAGTTATAAATTCCGATGCTTCACTTCAGGTTTACTGTATCCCTCTGACCTTCTTATCGACGATGAAACACAGAAATTGCATCGGATTTAAATACAAAAGGCACAATGCCTACTTAAGTGCAGGAAGACTGACTCTTCCTACTGTCTATGTTTTGAACCATTCCTGTGACACTAGTTATAGTTTCTGATGCTTCACTTCAGGTTTACTGTATCCCTCTGACCTTCTTATTGACGATGAAACACAGAAATTGCATCAGAATTAAATACAAAAGGCACAATGCCGACTTAAGTACAAGAAGACTGACCCTTCTTACTGTCTATGTTTGAACCATTCCTGTCACACTAGTTATAGATACCGATGCTTCACTCCAGGTTTACTGTATCCCTTGGACCTTGTTATTGACGATGAAACACAGAAATTGCATCGGAACTAAATAGAAAAGGCACAATGCCGACTTAAGTACAAGAAGACTGACTTTACCTACTGACTATGCTTTGAACCATTCCTGTGACACTAGTTATAGATTCCGATGATTCACTTCAGGTTTACTGTATCCCTTGGACCTTCTTATTGACGATGAAACACAGAAATTGTATCGGAATTAAATACAAAAGGCACTATGCCGACTGAAGTACAAGAAGACTGACTCTTCTTACTGTCTATGATTTGAACCATTTCATTGACACTAGTAATAGATTCCGATGCTCACTCCAGGTTTACTGTATCCCTTTGCCCTTGTTATCGACGATGAAACACAGAAATTGCATTGGAATTAAGTAGAAAAGGCACAATGCCGACATAAGTACAAGATGACTGACTCTTCTTACTGACTATGTTTTGAACCATTCCTGTGACACAAGTAATAGATTCGGATGATTCACTTCAGGTTAACTGTATCCCTTGGACCGTCTTATTGACGATGAAACACAGAAATTGCATCGGAATTAAATACAAAAGGCAAAATGACGACTTAAGTACACGAAGACTGACTCTTCTTACTGTCTATGTTTTGAACCATTGCTGTGACACTAGTTATAGATTCCGATGCTACACTCCAGGTTTACTGTATCCCTTGGACCTTGTTATTGACGATGAAACACAGGAATTGCATCGGAATTAAATACAAAAGGCACAATGCCGACATAAGGACAAGAAGACTGACTCTTCTTACTAACTTTGTTTTGAACCATTCCTGTGACACTAGTTATAGTTTGTGATGCTTCACTTCAGGTTTACTGTATCCCATGGACCTCCTTATTGACGATGAAGTACAGAAATTGCATCGGAATTAAATACAAAAGGCACAATGCCGACTTAAGTACAAGGAGACTGACTCTTCCTTCTGTCTATGATTTGAACCATTTCTGTGACACTAGTTATAGATTCCGATGCTTCACTTCAGGTTTACTGAACCCCTTGGACCGCCTTATTGACGATGAAACTCAGAAATTGCATCGGAATTAAATACAAAGCCACAATGCCGACTTAAGTACAAAAAGAGTGACTCTTCTTACTGACTGTTTTGAACCATTCCTGTGACACTAGTTATAGTTTCCGATGCTCATTTCAGGTTTTCAGTATCCCTCTGACCTTCTTATTGACGATGAAACACAGAAATTGTATCGGAATTAAATACAAAAGGCACAATGCCGACTTAAGTACAAGAAGACTGACTCTTTTACTGACTATGTTTAGAATCATTCCTGTGACACTAGTTATTGATTCGGATGCTTCACTTCAGGTTTACTGTATCCCTCGGACCTTCTAATTGACGATGAAACACTGAAATTGAATCGGAATTAAATAGAAAATGTACAATGCCGACTTAAGTACAAGACGACTGACTTTTCTGACTGTCTATGTTTTGAACCATTGCTGTGACACTAGTTATAGATTCCGATGCTTCACTTCAGGTCTACTGTATCCCTTGGACCTTCTTATTGACGATGAAACACAGAAATTGCATCGGAATTAAATACAAATGGCACAATGCCGACTTAAGTACAAGAAGTCTGACACTTCCTACTGCCTATGTTTTGAACCATTCCTGTGACACTAGTTATAGATTCGGATGCTTCACTTCAGGTTTACTGTATCCCTCGGACCTTCTTATTGACAATGAAACACAGAAATTGCAACGAAATTAAATACAAAATGCACAATGCCGACTAAAGTACAAGAAGACTGACTCTCCTTAGTGACTATGTTTTGAACCATTCCTGTGACACTAGTTATAGATTCTGATGCTTCACTTCAGGTTTACTGTACCCCTTGGACCTTCTTATTGACGATGAAACACAGAAATTGCATCGGAATTAAATACAAATGGCACAATGCCGACTTAAGTACAAGAAGTCTGACTCTTCCTACTGTCTATGTTTTTAACCATTCCTGTAACACTAGTTATAGATTCGGATGCTACACTTGAGGTTTCCTGTATCCCTTGGAAGTTCCTATTGACGATCAAACACAGATATTGCATCGGAATTAAATACAAAAGGCATAATGGCGACTTAAGTACATGAAGACCGATTCATCCTACTGACTATGATTTGAACCATTCCTGTGACACTAGTTATAAATTCCGATGCTTCACTTCAGGTTTACTGTATCCCTCTGACCTTCTTATCGACGATGAAACACAGAAATTGCATCGGATTTAAATACAAAAGGCACAATGCCTACTTAAGTGCAGGAAGACTGACTCTTCCTACTGTCTATGTTTTGAACCATTCCTGTGACACTAGTTATAGTTTCTGATGCTTCACTTCAGGTTTACTGTATCCCTCTGACCTTCTTATTGACGATGAAACACAGAAATTGCATCAGAATTAAATACAAAAGGCACAATGCCGACTTAAGTACAAGAAGACTGACCCTTCTTACTGTCTATGTTTGAACCATTCCTGTCACACTAGTTATAGATACCGATGCTTCACTCCAGGTTTACTGTATCCCTTGGACCTTGTTATTGACGATGAAACACAGAAATTGCATCGGAACTAAATAGAAAAGGCACAATGCCGACTTAAGTACAAGAAGACTGACTTTACCTACTGACTATGCTTTGAACCATTCCTGTGACACTAGTTATAGATTCCGATGATTCACTTCAGGTTTACTGTATCCCTTGGACCTTCTTATTGACGATGAAACACAGAAATTGTATCGGAATTAAATACAAAAGGCACTATGCCGACTGAAGTACAAGAAGACTGACTCTTCTTACTGTCTATGATTTGAACCATTTCATTGACACTAGTAATAGATTCCGATGCTCACTCCAGGTTTACTGTATCCCTTTGCCCTTGTTATCGACGATGAAACACAGAAATTGCATTGGAATTAAGTAGAAAAGGCACAATGCCGACATAAGTACAAGATGACTGACTCTTCTTACTGACTATGTTTTGAACCATTCCTGTGACACAAGTAATAGATTCGGATGATTCACTTCAGGTTAACTGTATCCCTTGGACCGTCTTATTGACGATGAAACACAGAAATTGCATCGGAATTAAATACAAAAGGCAAAATGACGACTTAAGTACACGAAGACTGACTCTTCTTACTGTCTATGTTTTGAACCATTGCTGTGACACTAGTTATAGATTCCGATGCTACACTCCAGGTTTACTGTATCCCTTGGACCTTGTTATTGACGATGAAACACAGGAATTGCATCGGAATTAAATACAAAAGGCACAATGCCGACATAAGGACAAGAAGACTGACTCTTCTTACTAACTTTGTTTTGAACCATTCCTGTGACACTAGTTATAGTTTGTGATGCTTCACTTCAGGTTTACTGTATCCCATGGACCTCCTTATTGACGATGAAGTACAGAAATTGCATCGGAATTAAATACAAAAGGCACAATGCCGACTTAAGTACAAGGAGACTGACTCTTCCTTCTGTCTATGATTTGAACCATTTCTGTGACACTAGTTATAGATTCCGATGCTTCACTTCAGGTTTACTGAACCCCTTGGACCGCCTTATTGACGATGAAACTCAGAAATTGCATCGGAATTAAATACAAAGCCACAATGCCGACTTAAGTACAAAAAGAGTGACTCTTCTTACTGACTGTTTTGAACCATTCCTGTGACACTAGTTATAGTTTCCGATGCTCATTTCAGGTTTTCAGTATCCCTCTGACCTTCTTATTGACGATGAAACACAGAAATTGTATCGGAATTAAATACAAAAGGCACAATGCCGACTTAAGTACAAGAAGACTGACTCTTTTACTGACTATGTTTAGAATCATTCCTGTGACACTAGTTATTGATTCGGATGCTTCACTTCAGGTTTACTGTATCCCTCGGACCTTCTAATTGACGATGAAACACTGAAATTGAATCGGAATTAAATAGAAAATGTACAATGCCGACTTAAGTACAAGACGACTGACTTTTCTGACTGTCTATGTTTTGAACCATTGCTGTGACACTAGTTATAGATTCCGATGCTTCACTTCAGGTCTACTGTATCCCTTGGACCTTCTTATTGACGATGAAACACAGAAATTGCATCGGAATTAAATACAAATGGCACAATGCCGACTTAAGTACAAGAAGTCTGACACTTCCTACTGCCTATGTTTTGAACCATTCCTGTGACACTAGTTATAGATTCGGATGCTTCACTTCAGGTTTACTGTATCCCTCGGACCTTCTTATTGACAATGAAACACAGAAATTGCAACGAAATTAAATACAAAATGCACAATGCCGACTAAAGTACAAGAAGACTGACTCTCCTTAGTGACTATGTTTTGAACCATTCCTGTGACACTAGTTATAGATTCTGATGCTTCACTTCAGGTTTACTGTACCCCTTGGACCTTCTTATTGACGATGAAACACAGAAATTGCATCGGAATTAAATACAAATGGCACAATGCCGACTTAAGTACAAGAAGTCTGACTCTTCCTACTGTCTATGATTTTAACCATTCCTGTAACACTAGTTATAGATTCGGATGCTACACTTGAGGTTTCCTGTATCCCTTGGAAGTTCCTATTGACGATCAAACACAGATATTGCATCGGAATTAAATACAAAAGGCATAATGGCGACTTAAGTACATGAAGACCGATTCATCCTACTGACTATGATTTGAACCATTCCTGTGACACTAGTTATAAATTCCGATGCTTCACTTCAGGTTTACTGTATCCCTCTGACCTTCTTATCGACGATGAAACACAGAAATTGCATCGGATTTAAATACAAAAGGCACAATGCCTACTTAAGTGCAGGAAGACTGACTCTTCCTACTGTCTATGTTTTGAACCATTCCTGTGACACTAGTTATAGTTTCTGATGCTTCACTTCAGGTTTACTGTATCCCTCTGACCTTCTTATTGACGATGAAACACAGAAATTGCATCAGAATTAAATACAAAAGGCACAATGCCGACTTAAGTACAAGAAGACTGACCCTTCTTACTGTCTATGTTTGAACCATTCCTGTCACACTAGTTATAGATACCGATGCTTCACTCCAGGTTTACTGTATCCCTTGGACCTTGTTATTGACGATGAAACACAGAAATTGCATCGGAACTAAATAGAAAAGGCACAATGCCGACTTAAGTACAAGAAGACTGACTTTACCTACTGACTATGCTTTGAACCATTCCTGTGACACTAGTTATAGATTCCGATGTTTCACTTGAGGTTTACTGTATCCCTCTGACCTTCTTATTGACGAGGAAACACAGAAATTGAATCGGAATTAAATAGAAACGCCACAATGCCTACTTAAGTACAAGAAGACTGACTCTTCTCACTGTCTATGTTCGAACCATTCCTGTGACACTAGTTATAGATTCCGATGCCTGACTTCAGTTTTACTGTATCCCTTGCACCTTCTTATTGACGATGAAACACAGAAATTGCATCGGAATTAAATACAAAAGGCACAATGCCGACTTAAGTACAAGAAGACTGACCCTTCTTACTGTCTATGTTTGAACCATTCCTGTCACACTAGTTATAGATACCGATGCTTCACTTCAAGTTTACTGTATCCCTCTGAACTTCTTATTGACGATGAAACACAGAAATTGCAACGGAATTAAATACAAAAGGCACAATTCCGACTTAAGGACAAGAAGACTGACTGTTCTTACTAACTATGTTTTGAACCATTCCTGTGACACTAGTTATAGATTGCGATGCTTCACTTCAGGTTTACTGTATCCCTCTGACCTTCTTATTGACGATGAAACACAGAATTTGGATCGGAATTAAATACAAAACGCACAATGCCGACTTAAGTACAAGAAGACTGACTCTTCCTACTGTCTATGTTTTGAACCATTCCTGTGACACTAGTTATAGATTCCGATGCTTCACTTCAGGTTTACTGTATCCCTTGGACCTTCTTATTGACGATGAAACACAGAAATTGCATCGGAATTAAATACAAAAGGCACAATGCCGACATAAGTACATGAATACCGACTCTTCCTACTGACTATGTTTGAACCATTCCTGTCACACTAGTTATAGATTCCGATGCTTCGCTTCAGGTTTACTGTATCCCTTGGACCTTCTTATTGACGATGAAACACTGAAATTGCATCGGAATTAAATAGAAAAGGCACAATGCCGACTTAAGTACAAGACGTCTGACTCTTCTTACTGTCTATGCTTTGAACCATTACTGTGACACTAGTTATAGATTCCGATGCTTCACTCCAGGTTTACTGTATCCCTCTGACCGTCTTATTGTCGATGAAACACTGAAATTGCATCGGAATTAAATTGAAAAGGCACAATGCCGGCTTAGGTACTAGAAGACTGACTCTTCTACTGTCTATGTTTTGAACCATTTCTGAGACACTAGTTATTGAGTCCGATGCTTCACTTCAGGTTTACTGGATCCCTTGGGCCTTCTTATTGTCGATGAATCACAGAAATTGCATCGGAATTAATTATAAAAGGCACAATGCCGACTTAAGCACAAGAAGACTTACTCTTCTTACTGTCTATATTTTGAACCATTCCAGTGACACTAGTTATAGATTCCGATGCTTCACTTCAGCTTTACTGTATCCCTTGGACCTTATTATTGACGATGAACAACAGAAATTGCATCGGAATTAAATACAAAAGGCACAATGCCGACTTAAGCACAAGACGTCTGCCTCTTCTTACTGACTATGTTTTGAACCATTCCTGTGACACTAGTTATAGATTCCGATGCTTCACTTCATGTTTACTGTTTCCTTGGACCTTCTTATTGACGATGAAACACAGAAATTGCATCGGAATTAAATAAAAAAGGCACAATCCCGACTTAAGTACAAGAAGACTGGCTCTTCTTACTGTCTATATTTTGAACCATTCCAGTGACACTAGTTATAGATTCCGATGGTTCACTTCAGGTTTACTGTATCCCTTGGACCTTCTTATTGACGATGAAACACAGAAATTGCATCGGAATTAATTACAAAAGGCACAATGCCGACCTAAGAACAAGACGTCTGACTCTTCTTACTGTCTATGTTTTGAACCATTACTGTGACAGTAGTTATAGATTGCGATGCTTCACTCCAGGTTTACAGTATCCCTTGGACCTTCTTATTGACGATGAAACACAGAAATAGCATCGGAGTTAAATACAAGAGGCACAATGCCGACTTAAGGCCAAGAAAACTGACTCTTCTTACTGTCTATGTTTGAACCATTCCTGTGACACTAGTTATAGATTCCGATGCTTCACTTCAGGTATACTGTATCCCTCTCACTTTCTTATTGACGATTAAACACGGCAATTGCATCGGAATTAAATAGAAAAAGCACAATGCCGACTTAAGTACAAGAAGGCTGACTCTTCTTACTGTCTATGTTTTGAACCATTCCTGTGACACTAGTTGTAGATTCCGATGGATCACTTCAGGTTCACTGTATCCCTTGGACCCTCTTATTGACGATGAAACACAGGAATTGCATCAGAATTAAATACAAAAGGCACAATGCCGACTTAAGTACAAGAAGACTGACTCTTCTACGGTAAATGATTTGAACCTTTTCTGTGACACTATTTATTGAGTCCGATGCTTCACTTCAGGTTTACTGTATCCCTTGGGCCTTCTTATTGACGATGAATCACAGAAATTGCATCGGAATTAATTACAAAAGGCACAATGGCGACTTAAGTACAAGAAGACTGACTCTTCTTACTGTCTATAATTTGAACCATTCCAGTGACGCTAGTTATGGATTCCGATGCTTCACTTCAGGTTTACTGTATCCCTTGGACCTTCTTGTTGACGATGAAACTCAGAAATTGCATCGGTAGTAAATACAAAAGGCACAATGCCGACTTAAGTACAAGACGTCTGACTCTTCTTACTGTCTATGTTTTGAACCATTACTGTGACACTAGTTATAGATTCCGATGCTTCACTCCAGGTTTACAGTATCCCTTGGACCTTCTTATTGACGATGAAACACAGAAATAGCATCAGAGTTAAATACAAGAGGCACAATGCCGACTTAAGGCCAAGAAAAGTGACTCTTCTTACTGTCTGTGTTTGAACCATTCCTGTGACACTAGTTATGGATTCCGATGCTTCACTTCAGGTTTCCTGTATTCCTTTGACCTTCTTATTGCCGGTGAAACACAGAAATTGTATCGGAATTAAATTCGAAAGGCACAATGCCAACTTAAGTACAAGAAGACTGACTCTTCTTACTGACTATGCTTTGAACCATTCCTGTGACACTAGTTATAGATTCCGATGCTTCACTTCAGGTTTACTGTATCCCTCTGACCTTCTTATTGACGATGAAACACGGCAATTGCATCGGAATTAAATAGAAAAAGCACAATGCCGACTTAAGTACAAGAAGGCTGACTCTTCTTACTGTCTATGTTTTGAACCACTACTGTGACACTAGTTATAGATTCCGATGCTTCACTCCAGGTTTACTCTATCCCTTGGACCTTCTTATTGACGATGAAACACAGAAATTGTGTCGGAATTAAATACAAAAGGCACAATGCCGACTTAAGGACAAGAAGACGGACTGTTCTTTCTGACTATGTTTGAACCATTCCTGTGACACTAGTTATAGATTCCGATGCTTCACTTCAGGTTTACTGTTTCCCTTGGACCTTCTTATTTACGATGAAACACAGAAATTGCATCGGAATTAAATACAAAAGGCATAATGCCGACTTAAGTACAAGAAGACTGACTCTTCTACTGTCTATGATTTGAACCTTTTCTGTGACACTATTAATAGAGTCCGATGCTTCACTTCAGGTTTACTGTATCCCTTGGGCCTTCTTATTGACGATGAATCACAGAAATTGCATCGGAATTAATTACAAAAGGCACAATGGCGACTTAAGTATAAGAAGACTGACTCTTCTTACTGTCTATATTTTGAACCATTCCAGTGACGCTAGTTATGGATTCCGATGCTTCACTTCAGGTTTACTGTAACCCTTGGACCTTCTTCTTGACGACGAAACACAGAAATTGCATCGGAAGTAAATACAAAAGGCACTAGCCGACTTAAGTACAAGACGTCTGACTCTTCTTACTGTCTATGTTTTGAACCATTACTGTGACACTAGTTATAGATTCCGATGCTTCACTTCAGGTTTCCTGTATCCCTCTCACCTTCTTATTGCCGGTGAAACACAGAAATTGTATCGGAATTAAATACGAAAGGCACAATGCCAACTTAAGTACAACAAGACTGACTCTTCTTACTGACTATGTTTTGAAACAATCCTGTGACACTAGTTAATGATTCCGATGCTTCACTTCAGGTTTACTCTATCCCTCTGACCTTCTAATTGACGATGAAACACAGAAACTGCATCGGAATTAAATAGAAAAGCACAATGCCGACTTAAGTACATGAAGACTGCCTCTACTTACCGTCTGTGTTTTGAACCATTCCTGTGACCCTAGTTATAGATTCCGATGCTACACTCCAGGTTTACTCTATCCCTTGGACCTTCTTATTGACAATGATACACAGATATTGCATCGGAATTAATTACAAAAGGTACAATGCCGACTTAAGGACAAGAAGTCTGACTGTTCATACTGACTATGTTTTGAACCATTCCTGTGACTCTAGTTATAGATTCCGATGATTCACTTCAGGTCTATTGTATCCCTCTGACCTTCTAATTGACGATGAAACACAGAAATTGCATCGGAATTAAATAGAAAAGGCACAATGACGACTTAAGTACAAGATGACTGACTCTTCTTACTGACTATGTTTTGAACCATTCCTGTGACACTAGTTGTAGATTCCGATGCTTCACTTCAGGTTTACTGTATCCCTCTGACCTTATTGCCGATGAAACACAGAAATTGCATCGGAATTAAATACAAAAGGCACAATGACGACTTAAGGACAAGAAGACTGACTCTTCTGACTGACTATGTTTTGTACCATTCCTGTGACACTAGTTATAGATTCCGAAGATTCACTTCAGGTTTACTGTATCCCTCTGACCTTCGTATTGACGATGTAACACAGAAATTGCATCGAAATTAAATACAAAAGGCACAATGCCGACTTAAGTACAAGAAGACAGACTCTTCTTACTGTCTATTTTTGAACCATTCCTGTGACACTAGTTATAGATTCCGATGCTTCACTACAGGTTTACTGTATCCCTCTGACCTTCTTATTGCGGTGAAACACAGATATTGCATCGGAATTAAATACGAAAGGCACAATGCAAACTTAAGTACAAGAAGACTGACACTTCTTACTGATTATGCTTTGAACCATTCCTGTGACACTAGTTATAGATTCCGATGCTTCACTTCAGGTTTACTGTATCCCTCTGACCTTCTTATTGACGATGAAACACAGAAATTGCATCGGAATTATATAGAAAAGGCACAATGCCGAATTAAGTACAAGAAGACTGACTCCTCTTACTGTCTATGTTTTGAACCATTCCTGAGACACTAGTTGTAGTTTCCGATGCCTCACTTCAGGTGTACTGTATCCCTTGGACTTCCTTATTGACGATGAAACACAGAAATTGCATCGGAATTAAATACAAAAGACACATTGCCGTCTTAAGTACAAGAAGACTGACTCTTCTTATTCTCCATGTTTTGAACCATTCCTGTGACACTACTTATAGATTCCGATGCTTCACTTCAGGTTTACTGTATCCCTCTGACCGTCTTATTGACGATGAAACACTGAAATGGCATCGGAATTAAATTGAAAAGGCACAATGCCGAATTAAGTACTAGCAGACTGACTCTTCCTACTGTGTATGCCTTGAACCATTCCTGTGACACTAGTTATGGATTCCGATGCTTCACTTCAGGTTTACTGTATAGGTTGGACCTTCTTATTGACGATGAAACACAGAAATTGCATCGGAATTCAATACAAAAGGCACAATGCCGACTTAACTACAAGAAGACTGACTCTTCTTACTGACTATGCTTTGAACCATTCCTGTGACACTAGTTATAGATTCCGATGCTTAACTTCAGGATTACTGTATACCTCTGACCTTCTTAGTGACGATGAAACACAGAAATTGCATCGGAAATAAATACAAAAAGCACAACGCCGAGTTAAGTACAAGAATACTGACTCATCTTACTGTCTATGTTTTCAACCGTCCCTGTGACACTAGTTATAGAGTCCGATGCATCACTCCAGGTTTACTGAATCCCCTGGACCTTCTTATTGACGATGAAACACAGAAATTGCATTGGAATTAAATACAAAAGGCACAATGCCGACTTAAGTACAAGAAGACTGACTCTTCTTACTGACTATGTTTTGAACCATTCTTGTGACATTTGTTATGGATTCCGATGCTTCACTTCAGGTTTACTGTATCCCTCTGACTTTCTTATTGAAGATGAAACACAGAAATTGCATCGGAATTAAATACAAAAGGCACAATGCCGAATTATGTTCAAAAGGACTGACTCTTCTTACTGTCTATCTTTGAACCAGTCCTGTGACACTACTTATAGACTCAGATGCTTCACTCCAGGTTTACTGTATCCCGTGGACCTTCTTATTGACGATGAAACACAGAAATTGCATCGGAATCTAATACAAAAGGCACAATGCCGACTTAAGTAAAAGAAGTCTGACTCTTCTTACTGTCTATGATTTGAACCATACCTGTGACACTGGTTATAGATTCCGATGCTTCACTCCAGGTTTACTGTATCCCTTGGTCCTTCTTATTGACGATGAAACACAGAAATTGCATCAGAATCAAATAGAATATGCACAATGATGACTTTAGTACAAGAAGACTTTCTATTCTTACTGACTATGATTTGAACCATTCCTGTGACACTAGTTATAGATTCCGATGCTTCACTTCAGGATTACTGTATCCCTCTGACCTTCTTATTGACGATGAAACACAGAAATTGAATCGGAATTAAATACAAAATGCACAATGCTGACTTAAGTACAAGAAGACTGACTCTTCTTATTGTCTATGTTTTGAACCATCCCTGTGACACTAGTTATAGACTCCGATGCTTCACTCCAGGTTTACTGTATCCCTTGGTCCTTCTTATTGACGATGAAACACAGAAATATATTCGGATTTAAATACAAAAGGCACAAAGCCGACTTAAGTACAAGAAGACTGACTCTTCTTACTGTCTATGATTTGAACAATTCCTGTGATACTAGTTTTAGATTCCGATGCTTCACTCCAGGTTTACTATATCCCTTGCGCCTTCTTATTGACGATGAATCACAGAAATAGCATCGGAATTCAATACAAAAGGCACAATGCCGACTTAACTATAAGAAGACTGACTCTTCTTACTGACTATGTTTTGAACCATTCCTGTGACACTAGCAATAGATTCCTATGCTTCACTTCAGGTTTACTGTATCCCTCTGACCTTCTTATTGTCGATGAAACACTGAAATTGCATCGGAATTAAATACAAAAGGCACAATGCCGACTTAAGTACAAGAAGACTGACTCTTCTTACTGTCTATGTTTTGAACCATTCCATTGACACTAGTTATAGATTCCGATGCTTCAATCCAGGTTTACTGTATCCCTTGGACCTTGTTATTGACGATGAAACACAGAAATTGCATCGGAATTAAATAGAAAATGTACAATGCCGACTTAAGTATAAGAAGACTGACTCTTCTTACTGACTATGTTTTGAACCATTCCTGTGACACTAGTTATACATTCCGATGCTTCACTTCATGTTTACTGTATACCTAGGACCTTCTAATTGACGATGAAACACAGAAATTGCATCGGAATTAAATACAAAAGGCACAATGCCGACTTAAGGACAAGAAGACTGACTTTTATTACCGACTATGTTTTGAACCATTCCTTTGACACTAGCTATAGATTCCGATGCTTCACTTCAGGTTTACTGTATCGCTCTGACCTTATTGACGATGAAACACAGAAATTGCATCGGAATTAAATACAAAAGGAAGAATGCCGACTTATGTACTAGAAGACTGACTCTTCTTACTGTCTATGTTTTGAACTATTCCTTTGACACTAGTTATAGATTCCGATGCTTCACTCCAGGTGTATTGTATCCCTTGGACCTTGTTATTGACGATAAAACACAGAAAATGCATCGGAATTAAAAAGAAAGGGCACAATGCCAACTTAAGTACAGGAAGACTGACTCTTCTTACTGACTATGTTTTGAACCATTCCTGTGACACTAGTTATAGATTCCGATGCTTCACTTCAGGTTTACTGTATCCCCTGGACCTTCTTATTGACGATGAAACACAGAAATTGCATCGGAATTAAATACAAAAGGCAAAATGCCGACATAAGTACACGAAGACTGCCTCTTCTTACAGTCTATGATTTGAACCATTCCTGTGACACTAGTTATAGATTCCGATGCTACACCCCAGGTTTACTGTATCCCATGGACCTTCTTATTGACGATGAAACACAGAAATTGCATTGGAATTAAATAGGAAGGGCACAATGCCGACTTAAGTACAAGAAGACTGACTCCACTTACTGACTATGTTTTGAACCATTCCTGTGACACTAGCTATAGATTCCGATGGTTCACCTCAGGTTTACTGTATTCCTCCGACTTTCTTATTGACGATGAAACACAGAAATGGCATCGGAATTAAATACAAAAGGCACAATACCAACTTAAGTACAAGAAGACTGACTCTACCTACTGTCTACGTTTTGAACCATTCCTGTGACAGTAGTTATAGATTTCGATGCTTCACTTGAGGTTTACTGGATGCCTTGGACCTTCTTATTGACGATGAAACACAGAAATTGCATCGGAGTCAAACACAAAAGGCACAATGCAGACTTAGGTACATAAAGAGTGACTCTTCATACTGACTATGTTTTGAACCATTCCTGTGACACTAGTTATAGATTCCGATGCTTCACTTAAGGTTTAGTGTATCCCTCTGACCTTCTTATTGACGAAGAAACACAGAAATCGCATCGGAAATAAATACAAAATGCACAATGCCGTCTGAAGTACAAGAAGACTGACTCTATTTACTGACTATGCATTGAACCATTCCTGTGACACTAGTTATGGATTCGGATGCTTCACTTCAGGTTTACTGTATCCCCCTGACCTTTTTATTGACGATGAAACACAGAAATGGCATCGGAATTAATTAGAAAAGGCACAATGCCGACTAAAGTACAAGATGACTGACTTTACTCACTGTCTATGTTTTGAACCATTCCTGTGACACTAGTTATAGATTCCGATGCTTCACTTCAGGTTCACTGTATCCCTTAGACCTTCTTTTTGACGATTAAACACAGAAATTGCATCGGAATTAAATACAAAAGGCACAATGCCGACTTAAGTACAAGACGACTGACTTTTCTTCCTGTCTATGTTTTGAACCATTCCTGTGACACTAGTTATAGATTCCGATGCTTCACTTCAGCTTTACTGTATCCCTCTGACTTTCTTATTGACGATGAAACACAGAAATGGCATCGGAATTAAATACAAAAGGCACAATGCCGACTTAAGTACAAGAAGACAGTTTCTTCTTACTGTCTATGTTTTGAACCATTCCATTGACACTAGTTATAGATTCCGATGCTTCACTCCTGGTTTACTGTATCCCTTGAACCTTGTTATTGACGATGAAACACAGAAATTGCATCGGAATTATATGGAAAAGGCACAATGCCGACTTAAGTACAAGAAGACTGACTCTTCTTACTGTCTATGTTTTGAACCATTCCTTTGACCCTAGTTATAGATTCCGATGCTTCACTCCAGGTTTACTGTATCCCTTGGACCTTCGTATTCGCGATGAAACACAGAAATTGCATCGGAATTAAATACAAAAGGCACAATGCCGATATAAGGACAAGAAGACTGACTCTTCTTACTGACTATGTTTTGAACCATTCCTGTGACACTAGCTATAGATTCCGATGCTTCACTTCAGGTTCACTGTATCCCTCTGACTTTCTTATTGACGATGAAACACAGAAATGTCATCGGAATGAAATACAAAAGGCGCAATGCGAACTTAAGTACAAGAAGACTGACTCTTCCTACTCACTATGCTTTGAACCATTCCTGTGACACTAGTTATAGATCCCGATGGTTCACTTCAAGTTTACTATATCCCTCTGACCTTCTTATTGACGATGAAACACAGAAACTGCATCGGAATTAAATAGAAACGCCACAATTCCTGCTTAGGTACAAGAAGACCGACTCTTCTTACTGGCAATGATTTGAACCATTCCTGTGACACTAGTTATAGATTCCGATGCTTGACTTCAGTTTTTCTGTATCCCTTGGACCTTCTTATTGACGATGAAACACAGAAATTGCATCGGAATAAGATACGAGAGGCACAATGCCGACTTAAGTACAAGAAGACTGACTTCTTTTACTGACTATGTTTGAACCATTCCTGTGACACTAGTTATAGATTCCGATGCTTCACGTCAGGTTTACTGTATACCTTGGACATTCTTATTGACGATGAAACACAGAAATTGCATCGGAATGAAATACAAGAGGCACAATGCCGACTTATGTACAAGAAGACTGACTCTTCCTACTGTCTATGTTTTGAACCAATCCTGTGACACTAGTTATAGATTCCGATGCTTGACGTCAGGTTTACTGTATCCCTTGGACCTTCTTATTGACGATGAAACACAGAAATTGCATCGGAATTATATACAAAAGGCACAATGCCGACTTCAGTACATGAAGACCGACTCTTCCTACTGACTATGTTTTGAACCATTCCTGTGACACTAGTTATAGATTCTGATGCTTCACTTGAGGTTAACTGTATCCCTTGGACCTTGTTATTGACGTTGAAACACAGAAATTGCATCGGAATAAAATACAAAAGGCACAATGCCGACTTAAGGACAATAAGACTGTCTCTTCTTAGTGACTATGTTTTGAACCATTCCTGTGACACTAGCTATAGATTCCGATGCTTCACTTCAGGTTTACTGTATCCCTCTGTCTTTCTTATTGACGATGAAACACAGAAATTGCATCGCAATTAAATACAAAAGGCACAATGCTGACTTAAGTACAAGAAAACTCACTCTTCTTACTGTCTATGTTTTGAACCTTCCATTGACACTAGTTATAGATTGCAATGCATCACTCCTGGTTTACTGCATCCCTTGGACCTTGTTATTGACGATGAAACACAGAAATTGCATCGGAATTATATAGAAAAGAAACAATGCCGCCTTAAGTACAAGGAGACTGACTTTTCTTACTGACTATGCTTTGAACCATTCCTATGACACTAGTTATAGATTCCGATGCTTCACTTCAGGTTTACCTTATCCCTTCGACTTCTTATTGACGATCAAACACAGAAATTGCATCAGAATAAAATACAAAAGGCACAATGTCGACTTAAGGACAATAAGACTGTCTCTTCTTACTGACTATGTTTTGAACCATTCCTGTGACACTAGCTATAGATTCCGATGCTTCACTTCAGGTTTACTGTATCCCTCTGACTTTCGTATTGACGATGAAACACAGAAATGGCATCGGAATTAAATACAAAAGGCACAATGCGCACTCATGTACAAGAAGACTGACTCTTCCTACTGTCCATGTTTTGAATCATTCGTGTGACACTAGTTATAGATTCTGATGCTTCATTTAAGGTCTACTGTATCCCTTGGACCTTCTTATTGACGATGCAACCCAGAAATTGCATCGGAATTAAATACAAAAGGAGCAATGCCGACCTAAGTACAAGAAGACAGACTCTTCTTACTGTCTATGCTATGAACCATTCCTGTGACACTAGTTATAGATTCCGATGCTTCACTTCAGGTTTACTGTTTCCCTTGGACCTTCTTATTGACGGTGAAACACAGAAATTGCATCGGAATAAAATACAAAAGGCACAATGCCGACTTAAGGAAAAGAAGACTGTCTCTTCTTACTGACTGTGTTTTGAACCATTCCTGTGACACTAGCTATAGATTCCGGTGCTTCACTTCAGGTTTACTGTATCCCTCTGACGTTCTGATTGACGATGAAACACAGAAATAGCATCGGAATTAAATACAAAAGGCACAATGCCGACTTAACTACAAGAAGACTGACTCTTCTTACTGTCTATGTTTTGAACCATTCCATTGACACTAGTTATAGATTCCGATGCTTCACTCGTGGTTTACTGTATCCCCTGGACATTGTAATTGACGATGAAACACAGAAATTGCATCGGAATTAATTACAAAAGGCACAATGCCGACTTAAGTACATGAAGGCTGACTCTTCTTACTGACTATGTTTTGAACCATTCCTGTGACACTAGTTATAGATTCCGATGCTTCACTTCATGTTTACTGTATCCCTTGGACCTTATTATTGACGATGAAACACAGAAATTGCATCGGAATTATATTCAAAAGCAAAATGCCGACTTTAGTACACGAGGACTAACTCTTCTTACTGTCTATGATTTGAACCATTCCTGTGACACTAGTTATAGATTCCGATGCTACACTCCTGGTTTACTCTATCCCTTGGACCTTCTTATTGACGATGAAACACAGAAATTGCATCGGAATGAAATACAAGAGGCACAATGCCGACTTAAGTACATGGAGACCGACTCTTCCTACTGGCTATGTTTTGAACAATTCCTGTGACACTAGTTATAGATTCCGATGCCTTACTTGAGGTTTACTGTAACCCTTGGACCTTCGTATTGACGATGAAACACAGAAATTGCATCGGAATGAAATACAAGAGGCACAATGCCGACTTATGTACAAGAAGACTGACTCTTCCTACTGTCTATGTTTTAAACCAATCCTGTGACACTAGTTATAGATTCCGATGCTTGAAGTCAGGCTTACTGTATCCGTTGGACCTTCTTATTGACGATGAAACACAGAAATTGCATCGGAATTTTATACAAAAGGCACAATGCCGGCTTCAGTACATGAAGACCGACTCTTCCTACTGACTATGTTTTGAACCATTCCTGTGACACTAGTTATATATTCTGATGCTTCACTTGGGGTTTACTGTATCCCTTGGACCTTCTAAGTGACGATGAAACCCAGAAATTGCATCGGAATTAAATACAAAAGGCACAATGCCGACTTAAGTACAAGAAGACTGACTCTTCTTACCGTCTATGTTTTGAACCATTCCTGTGACACTAGTTATAGATTCCGATGCTTCACTCCAGGTTTACTGTATCCCTTGGACCTTCTTATTGACGATGAAACACAGAAATTGCATCGGAATAAAATACAAAAGGCACAATGCCGACTTAAGGACAATAAGACTGTCTCTTCTTACTGACTATGTTTTGAACCATTCCTGTGACACTAGCTATAGATTCCGATGCTTCGCTTCAGGTTTACTGTATCACTCTGACTTTCTTATTGACGATGAAACACAGAAATTGCATCGCAATTAGATACAAAAGGCACAATGCTGACTTAAGTACAAGAAACCTCACTCTTCTTACTGTCTATGTTTTGAACCATTCCATTGACACTAGTTATAGATTCCAATGCTTCACTCCTGGTTTAATGTATCCCTTGGACCTTGTTATTGACGATGAAACACAGAAATTACATCGGAATTATATAGAAAAGGCACAATGCCGACTTAAGTACAAGAAGACTGACTCTTCTTACAGACTATGTTTTGAACCATTCCTGTGACACTAGTTATAGATTCCGATTCTTCACTTCAGGTTTACTGTATCCCTTGGTCCTTCTTATTGGCGATGATACACAGAAATTGCATCGGAATTAAATACAAAGGCACAATGCCGACTTAAGGACAAGAGGACTGACTCCTCTTACTGACTATGTTTTGAACCATTCCTGTGACACTAGCTATAGATTCCGATGCTTCACTTCAGGTTTACTGTATCCCTCTGACTTTCTTATTGACGATGAAACACAGAAATGGCATCGGAATGGAACACAAAAGGCACAATGCGCACTTATGTACAAGAAGACTGACTCTTCCTACTGTCTATGTTTTGAACCATTCCTGCGACACTAGTTATAGATTCCGATGCTTCACTTCAGGTTTACTGTATCCCTTGGACTTTCTTATTGACGATGAAACACAGAAATTGCATCAGAATTATATACAAAAGGCACAATGCCGACTTCAGTACATGAAGACCGACTCTTCCTACTGACTATGTTTTGAACCATTCCTGTGACACTAGTTATAGATTCTGATGCTTCATTTAAGGTCTACTGTATCCCTTGGACCTTCTTATTGACGACGAAACCCAGAAATTGCATCGGAATTAAATACAAATGGCACAATGCCGACTTAAGTACAAGAACACAGACTCTTCTTACTGTCTGTGTTTTGAACCATTCCTGTGACACTAGTTATAGATTCCGATGCTTCACTCCAGGTTTACTGTTTCCCTTGGACCTTCTTATTGACGGTGAAACACAGAAATTGCATCGGAATAAAATACAAAAGGCATAATTCCGACTTAAGGAAAAGAAGACTGTCTCTTCTTACTGTCTATGTTTTGAACCATTCCATTGGCACTAGTTATAGATTCCGATGCTTCACTCCTGGTTTACTGTATCCCTTGGACATTGTAATTGACGATGAAACACAGAAATTGCATCGGAATTAAATACAAAAGGCAAAATGCTGACTTTAGTACACGAGGACTGACCCTTCTTACTGTCTATGATTTGAACCATTCCTGTGACACTAGTTATAGATTCCGATGCTACACTCCTGGTTTACTGTATACCTTGGACCTTCTTATTGACGATGAAACACAGAAATCGCATCTTAATTACATACAAAAGGCACATTGCCGACTTAAGTACATGGAAACCGACTCTTCCTACTGACTATGTTTTGAACAATTCCTGTGACACTAGTTATAGATTCCGATGCCTTACTTGAGGTTTACTGTAACCCTTGGACCTTCGTATTGACGATGAAACACAGAAATTGCATCGGAATTAAATACAAAAGGCACAATGCCGACTTAAGTACAAGAAGACTGAGTCTTCTTACTGTCTATGATTTGAACCATTCCTTTGACCCTAGTAATAGATTCCGATGCTTCACTCCAGGTTTACTGTATCCCTTGGACCTTCTTATTGGCGATGAAACACAGAAATTGCATCGGAATTAAATACAAAAGGCACAATGCCGACTTAAGCACAAGAAGACTGACTCTTTTTACTGACTACGTTTTGAACCATTCCTGTGACACTAGCTATAGATTCCGATGCTTCACGTCAGGTTTACTGTATCCCTCTGACTTTCTTATTAACGATAAAAAACAGAAATGGCATCGGAATTAAATACAAAATGCACAATGCCGTCTTAAGTACAAGAAGACTGACTCTTCCTACTGTCTAGGCTTTGAACCATTCCTGTGACACTAGTTATAGATTGCGATGCTTCACTTGAGGTTTACTGTATCCCTTGGACCTTCTTATTGACGATGAAACACAGAAATTGCATCGGAATTAAATACAAAAGGCAGAATGTCGACTTAAGTACAAGAAGACTGACCCCTCTTACTGTCTATGATTTGAACCATTCCTGTGACTCTAGTTATAGATTCCGATGCTTCACTTCATGTTTACTGTATCACTCTGACCTTCTTATTGACGATGAAACACAGAAATTGAATCGGAATTAAATACGAAAGGCACAATGACGACTTAAGTACAATAAGACTGACTCTTCTTACTGACTATGCTTTGAATTATTCCTGTGACACTAGTTATAGATTGCGATGCTTCACTTCAGGTTTACTGTGTCCCTCTGACCTTCTTGTTGACGATGAAACACAGAAATTGCATCGGAATTAAATGCAAAAGGCACAATGCCGACTTAAGTACAAGAAGTCTGACTCTTCTTACTGTCTATGTTTTGAACCATTCCTGGGACACTAGTTATAGATTCCGGTGCTTCACTTCAGGTTTACTGTATTCCTTGGACCTTCTTATTGACGATGAAACACAGAAATTGCATCGGAATTAAATACAAATGCACAATGCCGACTTAAGTACAAGAAGACCGACTCTTCCTAATGTCTATGGTTTGAACCATTCCTGTGACACTAATTATAGATTCCGATTCTTCACTTCATGTTTACTGGATCCCTTGGACCTTCTTATTGACGATGAAACACAGAAATTGCATCGGAATTAAATACAAAAGGCACAATGCCGACATAAGTACATGAAGACCGACTCTTCGTACTGACTATGTTTTAACCATTCCTGTGACACTAGTTATAGATTCCGATGCTTCACTTCAGGTTTACTGTATTCCTTGGACATTCTTATTGACGATGAAACACAGAAATTACATCGGAATTAAATACAAAATGCACAATGCCGAATTAAGTACAAGAAGACTGACTCTTCTTACTGTCTATGTTTTGAACCATTCCATTGTCACTAGTTATAGATTCCGATGCTTCACTCCAGTTTTACTGTATCCCTTGAACTTTCTTATTGACGATGAAACACAGAAATTGCATCGGAATTTAATGCAAAAGGCACAATGCCGACTTAAGTACAAGAAGACTGACTCTTCCTACTGTCCAAGTTTTGAACCATTCCTGTGACACTAGTTATAGATTCCGATGCTTCACTTGAGGTTTACTGTATCCTTTGGACCTTCATATTGACGATGAATCACAAAAATTGCATCGGAATTAAATAGAAAAGGCACAATGCCGACTTAAGTACAAGAAGACTGACTCTTCTTACTGACTATGCTTTGAATTATTCCTGTGACACTAGTTATAGATTGCGATGCTTCACTTCAGGTTTACTGTGTCCCTCTGACCTTCTTATTGACGATGAAACTCAGAAATTGCATCGGAATTAAATACAAAGAGCACAATGCTGACTTAAGTAGAAGAAGACTGACTCTTCTTACTGACAATGATTTGAACCATTCCTGTGACACTAGTTATAGATCCAGATGCTTCACTTCAGGTTTACTGTATCCCTCTGACCTTCTTATTGTCGATAAAACACATAAATTGCATCGGAATTAAATAGAAACGCCACAATGCTTATTTAAGTACAAGAAGACTGACTCTTCCTACTGGCTATGTTTTGAACCATTCCTGTGACACTAGTTATAGATTCCGATGCCTTACTTGAGGTTTACTGTATCCCTTGGACCTTCGTAATGACGATGAAACACAGAAATTGCATCGGAATTAAATACAAAAGGCACAATGCCGACTTAAGTAAAGAAGACTGACTCTTCTTAATGTGTGTGTTTTGAACCATTCCCTTGATCCTAGTTATAGATTCCGAAGCTTCACTCCAGGTTTACTATATCCCTTGGACCTTCTTATTGGCGATGAAACAAAGAAATTGCATCGGAATTAAATACAAAAGGCACAATGCCGACTTAAGTACAAGAAGACTAACTCTTCTTACTGACTATGTTTGAACCATTCCTGTGACACTAGCTATAGATTCCGATGCTTCACCTCAGGTTTACTGTATTCCTCCGACTTTCTTATTGACGATGAAACACAGAAATGGCATCGGAATTAAATACAAAAGGCACAATACCAACTTAAGTACAAGAAGACTGACTCTTCCAACTGTCTAGGTTTTGAACCATTCCTGTGACACTAGTTATAGATTTCGATGCTTCACTTCAGGTTTACTGTATACCTTGGACATTCTTATTGACGATGAAACACAGAAATTGCATCGGAATGAAATACAAGAGGCACAATGCCGACTTACGTACAAGAAGACTGACTCTTCCTACTGTCTATGTTTTGAACCAATCCTGTGACACTAGTTATAGATTCCGATGCTTGACGTCAGGTTTACTGTATCCCTTGGACCTTCTTATTGACGATGAAACACAGAAATTGCATCGGAATTATATACAAAAGGCACAATGCCGACTTCAGTACATGAAGACCGACTCTTCCTACTGACTATGTTTTGAACCATTCCTGTGACACTAGTTATAGATTCTGATGCTTCACTTGAGGTTTTCTGTATCCCATGGACCTTCTAATTGACGATGAAACCCAGAAATTGCATCGGAATTAAATACAAAAGGCACAATGCCGACTTAAGGAAAAGAAGACTGTCTCTTCTTACTGACTGTGTTTTGAACTATTCCTGTGACACTAGCTATAGATTACGATGCTTCACTTCAGGTTTACTGTATCCCTCTGACGTTCTTATTGACGATGAAACACAGAAATCGCATCGGAATTAAATACAAAAGGCACAATGCCGACTTAAGTACATGGAGACCGACTCTTCCTACTGACTATGTTTTGAACAATTCCTGTGACACTAGTTATAGATTCCGATGCCTTACTCGAGGTTTACTGTAACCCTTGGACCTTCGTATTGAAGATGAAACACAGAAATTGCATCGGAATGAAATACAAGAGGCACAATGCCGACTTATGTACAAGAAGACTGACTCTTCCTACTGTCTATGTTTTAAACCAATCCTGTGACACTAGTTATAGATTCCGATGCTTGACGTCAGGTTTACTGTATCCCTTGGACCTTCTTATTGACGATGAAACACAGAAATTGCATCGGAATTTTATACAAAAGGCACAATGCCGGCTTCAGTACATGAAGACCGACTCTTCCTACTGACTATGTTTTGAACTATTCCTGTGACACTAGTTATATATTCTGATGCTTCACTTGAGGTTTACTGTATCCCTTGGACCTTCTTATTGACGATGAAACACAGAAATTGCATCGGAATAAAATACAAAAAGCACAATGCCGACTTAAGGACAATAAGACTGTCTCTTCTTACTGACTATGTTTTGAACCATTCCTGTGACCCTAGCTATAGATTCCGATGCTTCTCTTCAGGTTTACTGTATCACTCTGACTTTCTTATTGACGATGAAACACAGAAATTGCATCGCAATTAGATACAAAAGGCACAATGCTGACTTAAGTACAAGAAGACTGACTCTTCTTACTGACTATGTTTTGAACCATTCCTGTGACACTAGCTATAGATTCCGATGCTTCACTTCAGGTTTACTGTATCCCTCTGACTTTCTTATTGACGATGAAACACAGAAATGGCATCGGAATGAAACACAAAAGGCACAATGCGCACTTATGTACAAGAAGACTGACTCTTCCTACTGTCTATGTTTTGAACCATTCCTGCGACACTAGTTATAGATTCCGATGCTTCACTTCAGGTTTACTGTATCCCTTGGACTTTCTTATAGACGATGAAACACAGAAATTGCATCAGAATTATATACAAAAGGCACAATGCCGACTTCAGTACATAAAGACCGACTCTTCCTACTGACTACGTTTTGAACCATTCCTGTGACTCTAGTTATAGATTCTGATGCTTCATTTAAGGTCTACTGTATCCCTTGGACCCTCTTATTGACGATGAAACCCAGAAATTGCATCGGAATTAAATACAAATGGCACAATGCCGACTTAAGTACAAGAACACAGACTCTTCTTACTGTCTATGTTTTGAACCATTCCTGTGACACTAGTTATAGATTCCGATGCTTCACTCCAGGTTTACTGTTTCCCTTGGACCTTCTTATTGACGGTGAAACACAGAAATTGCATCGGAATAAAATACAAAAGGCACAATGCCGACTTAAGGAAAAGAAGACTGTCTCTTCTTACTGACTATCTTTTGAACCATTCCTGTGACATTAGCTATAGATTCCGATGCTTCACTTCAGGTTTACTGTATCCCTCTGACTTTCTGATTGACGATGAAACACAGAAATACCATCGGAATTAAATACAAAAGGCACAATGCCGACTTAAGTACATGAAGACTGACTCTTCTTACAGTCTATGTTTTGAACCACTCCATTGGCACTAGTTATAGATTCCGATGCTTCACTCCTGGTTTACTGTATCCCTTGGACCTTGTAATTGACGATGAAACACAGAAATTGCATCGGAATTGAATACAAAGGGCAAAATGCCGACTTTAGTACACGAGGACTGACTCTTCTTACTGTCTACGATTTGAACCATTCCTGTGACACTAGTTATAGTTTCCGATGCTACACTCCTGGTTTACTGTATACCTTGGACCTTCTTATTGACGATGAAACACAGAAATCGCATCTTAATTACATACAAAAGGCACAATGCCGACTTAAGTACATGGAAACCGACTCTTCCTACTGACTGTGTTTTGAACAATTCCTGTGACACTAGTTATAGATTCCGATGCCTTACTTGAGGTTTACTGTAACCCTTGGACCTTCGTATTGACGATGAAACACTGAAATTCCATCGGAATTAAATACAAAAGGCACAATGCCGACTTAAGTACAAGAAGACTGAGTCTTCTTACTGTCTATGATTTGAACCATTCCTTTGACCCTAGTAATAGATTCCGATGATTCACTCCAGGTTTACTGTATCCCTTGGACCTTCTTATTGGCGATGAAACACAGAAATTGCATCGGAATTAAATACAAAAGGCACAATGCCGACTTTAACACAAGAAGACTGACTCTTTTTACTGACTACGTTTTGAACCATTCCTGTGACACTAGCTATAGATTCCGATGCTTCACGTCAGGTTTACTGTATCCCTCTGACTTTCTTATTAACGATGAAAAACAGAAATGGCATCGGAATTAAATACAAAATGCACAATGCCGTCTTAAGTACAAGAAGACTGACCCCTCTTACTGTCTATGATTTGAACCATTCCTGTGACTCTAGTTATAGATTCCGATGCATCACTTCATGTTTACTGTATCACTCTGACCTTCTTATTGACGATGAAACACAGAAATTGAATCTGAATTAAATACGAAAGGCACAATGACGACTTAAGTACAATAAGACTGACTCTTCTTACTGACTATGCTTTCAACCATTCCTGTGACACTAGTTATAGATTGCGATGCTTTACTTCAGGTTTACTGTGTCCCTCTGACCTTCTTGTTGACGATGAAACACAGAAATTGCATCGGAATTAAATACAAAAGGCACAATGCCGACTTAAGTACAAGAAGACTGACTCTTCTTACTGTCTGTGTTTTGAACCATTCCTGGGACACTAGTTTTAGATTCCGGTGCTTCACTTCAGGTTTACTGTATTCCTTGGACCTTATTATTGACGATGAAACACAGAAATTGCATCGGAATTAAATACAAAATGCACAATGTCGACTTAAGTACAAGAAGACCGACTCCTCCTAATGTCTATGGTTTGAACCATTCCTGTGACACTAGTTATAGATTCCGATGCTTCACTTCATGTTTACTGGATCCCTTGGACCTTCTAATTGACGATGAAACACAGAAATTGCATCGGAATTAAATACAAAAGGCACAATGCCGACATAAGTACATGAAGACCGACTCTTCGTACTGACTATGTTTTAACCATTCCTGTGACACTAGTTATAGATTCCGATGCTTCACTTCATGTTTACTGGATCCCTTGGACCTTCTTATTGACGATGAAACACAGAAATTGCATCGGAATAAAATACAAAAGGCACAATGCCGACTTAAGGACAATAAGACTGTCCTCTTCTTAGTGACTATGTTTTGAACCATTCCTGTGACACTAGCTATAGATTCCGATGCTTCACTTCAGGTTTACTGTATCCCTCTGTCTTTCTTATTGACGATGAAACACAGAAATTGCATCGCAATTAAATACAAAAGGCACAATGCTGACTTAAGTACAACAAAACTCACTCTTATTACTGTCTATGTTTTTAACCATTCCATTGACACTAGTTATAGATTGCAATGCTTCACTCCTGGTTTACTGTATCCCTTGGACCTTGTTATTGACGATGAAACACAGAAATTGCATCGGAATTATATAGAAAAGAAACAATGCCGACTTAAGTACAAGAAGACTGACTTTTCTTACTGACTATGCTTTGAACCATTCCTATGACACTAGTTATAGATTCCGATGCTTCACTTCAGGTTTACTGTATCCCTTCGACCTTCTTATTGACGGTGAAACACAGAAATTGCATCGGAATAAAATACAAAAGGCACACTGCCGACTTAAGGACAATAAGACTGTTTCTTCTTACTGACTATGTTTTGAACCATTCCCGTGACACTAGCTATAGATTCCGATGCTTCACTTCAGGTTTACTGCATCCCTCTGACTTTCTTATTGACGATGAAACACAGAAATGGCATCGGAATTAAATACAAAAGGCACAATGCGCACTCATGTACAAGAAGACTGACTCTTCCTACTGTCTATGTTTTGAACCATTCGTGTGACACTAGTTATGGATTCTGATGCTTCATTTAAGGTCTACTGTATCCCTTGGACCTTCTTATTGACGATGAAACCCAGAAATTGCATCGGAATTAAATACAAAAGGCACAATGCCGACTTAAGTACAAGAAGACAGACTCTTCTTACTGTCTATGCTTTGAACCATTCCTGTGACACTAGTTATAGGTTCCGATGCTTCACTCCAGGTTTACTGCTTCCCTTGGACCTTCTTATTGACGGTGAAACACAGAAATTGCATCGGAATAAAATACAAAAGGCACAATGCCGACTTAAGGAAAAGAAGACTGTCTCTTCTTACTGACTGTGTTTTGAATTATTCCTGTGACACTAGCTATAGATTACGATGCTTCACTTCAGGTTTACTGTATCCCTCTGACGTTCTGATTGACGATGAAACACAGAAATAGCATCGGAATTAAATACAAAAGGCACAATGCCGACTTAAGTACAAGAAGACTGACTCTTCTAACTGTCTATGTTTTGAACCATTCCATTGACACTAGTTATAGATTCCGATGCTTCACTCCTGGTTTACTGTATCCCTTGGACATTGTAATTGACGATGAAACACAGAAATTGCATCGGAATTAATTACAATAGGCACAATGCCGACTTAAGTACATGAAGGCTGACTCTTCTTACTGACTATGTTTTGAACCATTCCTGTCACACTAGTTATAGATTCCGATGCTTCACTTCATGTTTACTGTATCCCTTGGACCTTATTATTTACGATGAAACACAGAAATTGCATCGGAATTAAACACAAAAGCAAAATGCCGACTTTAGTACACGAGGACTGACTCTTCTTACTGTCTATGATTTGAACCATTCCTGTGACACTAGTTATAAATTCCGATGCTACACTCCTGGTTTACTCTATCCCTTGGACCTTCTTATTGACGATGAAACACAGAAATCGCATCATAATTAAATACAAAAGGCACAATGCCGACTTAAGTAAATGGAGACCGACTCTTCCTACTGACTATGTTTTGAACAATTCCTGTGACACTAGTTATAGATTCCGATGCCTTACTTGAGGTTTACTGTAACCCTTGGACCTTCGTATTGACGATGAAACACAGAAATTGCATCGGAATGAAATACAAGAGGCACAATGCCGACTTATGTACAAGAAGACTGACTCTTCCTACTGTCTATGTTTTAAACCAATCCTGTGACACTAGTTATAGATTCCGATGCTTGACGTCAGGTTTACTGTACCCCTTGGACCTTCTTATTGACGATGAAACACAGAAATTGCATCGGAATTTTATACAAAAGGCACAATGCCGGCTTCAGTACATGAAGACCGACTCTTCCTACTGACTATGTTTTGAACTATTCCTGTGACACTAGTTATATATTCTGATGCTTCACTTGAGGTTTACTGTATCCCTTGGACCTTCTAAGTGACGATGAAACCCAGAAATTGCATCGGAATTAAATACAAAAGGCACAATGCCGACTTAAGTACAAGAAGACTGACTCTTCTTACCGTCTATGTTTTGAACCATTCCTGTGACACTAGTTATAGATTCCGATGCTTCACTCCAGGTTTACTGTATCCCTTGGACCTTCTTATAGACGATGAAACACAGAAATTGCATCGGAATAAAATACAAAAGGCACAATGCCGACTTAAGGACAATAAGACTGTCTCTTCTTACTGACTATGTTTTGAACCATTCCTGTGACCCTAGCTATAGATTCCGATGCTTCTCTTCAGGTTTACTGTATCACTCTGACTTTCTTATTGACGATGAAACACAGAAATTGCATCGCAATTAGATACAAAAGGCACAATGCTGACTTAAGTACAAGAAAACTCACTCTTCTTACTGTCTATGTTTTGAACCATTCCATTGACACTAGTTATAGATTCCAATGCTTCACTCCTAGTTTACTGTATCCCTTGGACCTTGTTATTGACGATGAAACACAGAAATTGCATCGGAATTATATAGAAAAGGCACAATGCCGACTTAAGTACAAGAAGACTGACTCTTCTTACTGACTATGTTTTGAACCATTCCTGTGACACTAGTTATAGATTCCGATTCTTCACTTCAGGTTTACTATATCCCTTGGTCCTTCTTATTGGCGATGAAACACAGAAATTGCATCGGAATTAAATACAAAGGCACAATGCCGACTTAAGGACAAGAGGACTGACTCCTCTTACTGACTATGTTTTGAACCATTCCTGTGACACTAGCTATAGATTCCGATGCTTCACTTCAGGTTTACTGTATCCCTCTGACTTTCTTATTGACGATGAAACACAGAAATGGCATCGGAATGAAACACAAAAGGCACAATGCGCACTTATGTACAAGAAGACTGACTCTTCCTACTGTCTATGTTTTGAACCATTCCTGCGACACTAGGTATAGATTCCGATGCTTCACTTCAGGTTTACTGTATCCCTTGGACTCTCTTATTGACGATGAAACACAGAAATTGCATCAGAATTATATACAAAAGGCACAATACCGACTTCAGTACATGAAGACCGACTCTTCCTACTGACTACGTTTTGAACCATTCCTGTGACACTAGTTATAGATTCTGATGCTTCATTTAAGGTCTACTGTATCCCTTGGACTTTCTTATTGACGATGAAACCCAGAAATTGCATCGGAATTAAATACAAATGGCACAATGCCGACTTAAGTACAAGAACACAGACTCTTCTTACTGTCTATGTTTTGAACCATTCCTGTGACACTAGTTATTGATTCCGATGCTTCACTGCAGGTTTACTGTTTCCCTTGGACCTTCTTATTGACGGTGAAACACAGAAATTGCATCGGAATAAAATACAAAAGGCACAATGCCGACTTAAGGAAAAGAAGACTGTCTCTTCTTACTGATTATCTTTTGAACCATTCCTGTGACATTAGCTATAGATTCCGATGCTTCACTTCAGGTTTACTGTATCCCTCTGACTTTCTGATTGACGATGAAACACAGAAATAGCATCGGAATTAAATACAAAAGGCACAATGCCGACTTAAGTACAAGAAGACTGACTCTTCTTACTGTCTATGTTTTGAACCATTCCATTGGCACTAGTTATAGATTCCGATGCTTCACTCCTGGTTTACTGTATCCCTTGGACATTGTAATTGACGATGAAACACAGAAATTGCATCGGAATTAAATACAAAAGGCAAAATGCCGACTTTAGTACACGAGGACTGACTCTTCTTACTGTCTATGATTTGAACCATTCCTGTGACACTAGTTATAGATTCCGATGCTACACTCCTGGTTTACTGTATACCTTGGACCTTCTTATTGACGATGAGACACTGAAATTGCATCGGAATTAAATACAAAAGGCACAATGCCGACTTAAGTACAAGAAGACTGAGTCTTCTTACTGTCTATGATTTGAACCATTCCTTTGACCCTAGTAATAGATTCCGATGCTTCACTCCAGGTTTACTGTATCCCTTGGACCTTCTTATTGGCGATGAAACACAGAAATTGCATCGGAATTAAATACAAAAGGCACAATGCCGACTTAAGCACAAGAAGACTGACTCTTTTTACTGACTACGTTTTGAACCATTCCTGTGACACTAGCTATAGATTCCGATGCTTCACGTCAGGTTTACTGTATCCCTCTGACTTTCTTATTAACGATGAAAAACAGAAATGGCATCGGAATTAAATACAAAATGCACAATGCCGTCTTAAGTACAAGAAGACTGACCCCTCTTACTGTCTATGATTTGAACCATTCCTGTGACTCTAGTTATAGATTCCGATGCTTCACTTCATGTTTACTGTATCACTCTGGCCTTCTTATTGACGATGAAACACAGAAATTGAATCGGAATTAAATACGAAAGGCACAATGACGACTTAAGTACAATAAGACTGACTCTTCTTACTGACTATGCTTTGAACCATTCCTGTGACACTAGTTACAGATTGCGATGCTTCACTTCAGGTTTACTGTGTCCCTCTGACCTTCTTGTTGACGATGAAACACAGAAATTGCATCGGAATTAAATACAAAAGGCACAATGCCGACTTAAGTACAAGAAGACTGACTCTTCTTACTGTCTGTGTTTTGAACCATTCCTGGGACACTAGTTATAGATTCCGGTGCTTCACTTCAGGTTTACTGTATTCCTTGGACCTTCTTATTGACGATGAAACACAGAAATTGCATCGGAATTAAATACAAAAGGCACAATGTCGACTAAAGTACAAGAAGACCGACTCTTCCTAATGTCTATGGTTTGAACCATTCCTGTGACACTAGTTATAGATTCCGATGCTTCACTTCATGTTTACTGGATCCCTTGGACCTTCTTATTGACGATGAAACACAGAAATTGCATCGGAATTAAATACAAAAGGCACAATGCCGACATAAGTACATGAAGACCGACTCTTCGTACAGACTATGTTTTAACCATTCCTGTGACACTAGTTATAGATTCCGATGCTTCACTTCAGGTTTACTGTATTCCTCGGACATTCTTATTGACGATGAAACACAGAAATTGCATCGGAATGAAATACAAAATGCACAATGCCGAATTAAGTACAAGAAGACTGACTCTTCTCACTGTCTATGTTTTGAACCATTCCATTGTCACTAGTTATAGATTCCGATGCTTCACTCCAGTTTTACAGTATCCCTTGAACTTTCTTATTGACGATGAAACACAGAAATTGCATCGGAATTTAATGCAAAAGGCACAATGCCGACTTAAGTACAAGAAGACTGACTCTTCCCACTGTCTAAGTTTTGAACCATTCCTGTGACACTAGTTATAGATTCCGATGCCTCACTTGACGTTTACTGTATCCTTTGGACCTTCTTTTTGTCGATGAAACACAGAAATTGCATCGGAATTTGATGCAAAACACACAATGCCGACTTAAGTACATGAAGACCGACCCTTCCTACTGACTATGCTTTGAACCATTCCTGTGACACTAGTTATAGATTCCGATGCTTCACTTGAGGTTTACTGTATCATTTGGACCTTCATATTGACGATGAATCACAAAAATTGCATCGGAATTAAATAGAAAAGGCACAATGCCGACTTAAGTACAAGAAGACTGACTTTTCTTACTGTCTATGTTTTGAGCCATTCCTGTGACACTAGTTATAGATTCCGATGCTTCACTTCAGGCTTACTGTATCCCTTGTACCTTCTTATTGACGATGAAACTCCGAAATTGCATCGGAAATAAATACAAAAGGCACAATGCCGACTTAAGGACAAGAAGACTGACTCTTCTTACTGACTATGTTTTGAAGCATTCCTGTGACACTAGCTATAGATTCCGATGCTTCATTTCAGGTTTACTGTATCCCTCTGACTTTCTTATTGACGATGAAACACAGAAATGGCGTCGGAATTAAATACAAAAGGCACAATGCCGACTTAAGTACACGAAGACTGACTCCTCCTACTGTCTATGATTTGAACCATTCCTGTGAAACTAGTTATACATTCCGATGCTTCACTTGAGGGTTACTGTATCCCTTGGACCTTCTTATTGACTATGAAACACAGAAATTGCATCGCAATTAAACACAAAAGGCGCAATGCAGACTTAGGTACATAAAGACTGACTCTTCATACTGACTATGTTTTAAACCATTCCTGTGACACTAGTTATAGATTACGACGCTTCACTTCAGGTTTACTGTATCCCTCTGACCTTCTTACTGACGATGAAACACGGAAATTGAATCGGAATTAAATACAAAAGGCACAATGCCGACTGAAGTACAAGAAGACTGGCTCCATTTACTGACTATTTTTGAACCATTCCTGTGACACTAGTTATGGATTCGGATGCTTCACTTCAGGTTTACTGTATCCCCCTGACCTTCTTATTGAGGATGAAACACAGAAACTGCATCGGAATTAAATAGAAAAGGCACAATGCCGACTTAAGTACAAGACGACTGACTTTTCGTACTGTCTGTGATTTGAACCATTCCTGTGACACTAGTTATAGATTCCGATGCTTCACTTCAGGTTTACTGTATCCCTTAGACCTTCTTTTTGACGATGAAACACAGAAATTGCATCGGAATTAAATACAAAAGGCACAATGCCGACTTAAGTACAAGACGACTGACTTTTCTTCCTGTCTATGTTTTGAACCATTCCTGTGACACTAGTTATAGATTCCGATGCTTCACTTGAGGTTTACTGTATCGCTTGGACCTTCTTATTGACGATGAATCACAAAAATTGCATCGGAATTAAATAGAAAAGGCACAATGCCGACCTAAGTACAAGAAGACTGACTTTTCTTATTGTCTATGTTTTGAACCATTCCTGTGACACTAGTTATAGATTCCGATGCTTCACTTCAGGTTTACTGTATCCCTTGGACCTTCTTACTGACGATGAAACTCAGAAATTGCATCGGAATTAAATACAAAGGGCACAATGCCGACTTAAGTACAAGAAGACTGACTCTTCTTACTGACAATGATTTGAACCATTCCTGTGCCACTAGTTATAGATCCCGATGCTTCACTTCAGGTTTACTGTATCCCTCTTACCTTCTTATTGTCGATAAAACACAGAAATTGCATCGGAATTAAATAGAAACGCCACAATGCCTATTTAAGTACAAGAAGACTGACTCTTCTTACTGGCTATGTTTTGAACCATTCCTGTGACACTAGTTATGTATTCCGATGCTTGACGTCAGTTTTACTGTATCTCTTGGACCTTCTTATTGACGATGAAAAACAGAAATTGCATCGGAATTAAAAACAAAGGGCAAAATGCCGACTTAAGTACACGAAGACAGACTCTTCTTACTGTCTATGTTTTGAACCATTCCTGTGACACTAGTTATAGATTCCGATGCATTACTTGAGGTTTACATTATCCCTTGGACCTTCGCAATGACGATGAAACACAGAAATTGCATCGGAATTAAATACAAAAGGCACAATGCCGACTGAAGTACAAGAAGACTGACTCAATTTACTGACTATGTTTGAACCATTCCTGTGACACTAGTTATGGATTCGGATGCTTCACTTTAGGTTTACTGTATCCCCCTGACCTTCTTATTGACGATGAAACACAGAAACTGCATCGGAATTAAATAGTAAAGGCACAATGCCGACTTAAGTACAAGACGACTGACATTTCGTACTGTCTATGATTTGAACCATTCCTGTGACACTAGTTATAGATTCCGATGCTTCACTTCAGGTTTACTGTATCCCTTGGACCTTCTTATTGACGATGAAAAACAGAAATTGCTTCGGAATTAAATACAAAAGGCACAATGCCGACTTAAGTACAAGAAGACTGACTCTTCTTACTGACTATGTTTTGAACCATTCCTGTGACACTAGTTATAGATCCCGAGGCTTCACTTCTGGTTAACTGTATCCCTCTGAGCTTCTTATTGACGATGAAACAAAGAAACTGCATCGGAATTAAATAGAAACGCCACAATTCCTACTTAGGTGGAAGAAGACTGACTCTTCTTTCTGGCTATGTTTTGAACCATTCCTGTGACTCTAGTTATAGATTGTGATGCTTGACTTCAGTTTTTCTGTATCCCTTGGACCTTCTTATTGACTATGAAACACAGAAATTGCATCGGAATTTAATACAAAAGGCACAATGCCGACTTAAGTACAAGAAGACAGACTCTTCTTACTGTCTATGTTTTGAACCATTCCTTTGACCCTAGTTATAGATTCCGATGCTTCACTCCAGGTTTACTGTATCCCTTGGACCTTCTTATTGGCGATGAAACACAGAAATTGCATCGGAATTAAATACAAAAGGCACAATGCCGACTTAAGTACAAGAAGACTGACTCTTCTTACTGACTATGTTTGAACCATTCCTGTGTCACTAGTAATAGATTCCGATGCTTCACTTGAGGTTTACTGTATCCCTTGGACCTTCTTATTGACTATGAAACACAGAAATTGCATCGGAATTAAACACAAAAGGCAGAATGCAGACTTAGGTACATAAAGACTGACTCTTCATACTGACTATGTTTTGAACCATTCCTGTGACACTAGTTATAGATTACGATGCTTCACTTCAGGTTTACTGTATGCCTCTGACCTTCTTATTGACGATGAAACACAGAACTTGCATCGGAATTAAATACAAAAGGCACAATGCCGACTGAAGTACAAGAAGACTGACTCTATTTACTGACTATGTTTTGAACCATTCCTTTCACACTAGTTATGGATTCGGATGCTTCACTTCAGGTTTACTGTATCCCCCTGACCTTCTTATTGACGATGAAACACAGAAATTGCATCGGAATTAAATAGAAAAGGCACAATGCCGACTTAAGTACAAGAAGTCTGACTCTTCTTACTAACTATATTTTGACCATTCCTGTGACACTAGTTATAGATCCCGATGCTTCACTTCAGGTTTACTGTATCCCTCTGACCTTCTTATTGACGATGAAACACAGAAACTGCATCGGAATTAAATAGAAACGCCACAACTCCTACTTAGGTACAAGAAGATTGACTCTTCTTACTGGCTATGTTTTGAACCATTCCTGTGACACTAGTAATAGATTCCGATGCTTGACTTCAGTTTTTCTGTATCCCTTGGACCTCCTTATTGACGATGAAACACAGAAATTGCATCGGAATTAAATACAAAAGGCACAATGCCGACTTAAGTACAGGAAGACTGACTCCTCTTACTGTCTATGTTTTGAACTATTCCTGTGACACTAGTTATAGATTCCGATGCTTCACTCCAGGTTTACTGTATCCCTTGGACCTTCTTATTGACGATGAAACACAGAATATTCATCGGAATTAAATACAAAAGGCACAATGCCGACTTAAGGACAAGAAGACTGACTCTTCTTATTGACTATGTTTTGAACTATTCCTGTGACACTAGCTATAGATTCCGATGCTTCACTTCAGGTTTACTGTATCCCTCTGACTTTCTTATTGACGATGAAACACAGAAATGGAATCGGAATTAAATACAAAAGGCACAATGCCGACTTAAGTACATGAAGACTGACTCTTCCTACTGTCTAGATTTTGAACCATTCCTGTGAAACTAGTTATAGATTCCGATGCTTCACTTGAGGTTTACTGTATCGCTTGGACCTTATTATTGACTATGAAACACAGAAATTAGATCGGAATTAAACTCAAAAGGCACAATGCAGACTTAGGTACATAAAGACTGACTCTTCATACTGACTATGTTTTGAACCATTCCTGTGACACTAGTTATAGATTACGATGCTTCACTTCAGGTTTACTGTATCCCTCTGACCTTCTTATTGACGATGAAACACAGAAATTGAATCGGAATTAAATACAAAAGGCACAATGCCGACTGACGTACAAGACGACTGACTTTTCGTACTGTCTATGATTTGAACCATTCCTGTGACACTAGTTATAGATTCCGATGCTTCACTTCAGGTTTACTATATCCTTGGACCTTCTTATTGACGATGAAAATCATAAATTGCATCGGAATTGAATACAAAAGGCACAATGCCGACTTAAGTACAAGAAGACTGTCTCTTCTTACTGTCTATGTTTGAACCATTCCTGTGACACTAGTTATAGATCCCGATGCTTCACTTCAGGTTTACTGTATCCCTCTGACCTTCTTCTTGACGATAAAACACAGAAATTTGCATCGGAATTAAATACAAAAGGCACAATGCCGACTTAAGTACAACAAGACTGACTCTTCTTACTGACTATGTTTTGAACCATTCCTGTGACACTAGTTATAGATTGCGATGCTTGATTTCAGGTTTACTGCATCCCTCTGACCTTCTTATTGAGGACGAAACACAGAAATTGCATCGGAATTAAATACAAAAGGCACAATGCCGACTTAAGTACAAGAAGACTGACTCTTCTTACTGTCTATGTTTTGAACCATTCCTGTGACACTAGTTATAGATTCCGATGCTTCACTTCAGGTTTACTGTATCCCTTGGACCTTCTTTTTGACGATGAAACAAGGAAATTGCATCGTAATTAATACAAAAGGCACTATGCCGACTTAAGTACAAGAAGACTGACTCTTCTTACTGTCTATGTTTTGAACTATTCTTGATACACTAGTTATAGATTCCGATGCTTCACTTCAGGTTTACGGTATCCCTTGGACCTTCTTATTGACGATGAAACACAGAATATTCATCGGAATTAAATACAAAAGGCACAATGCCGACTTAAGGACAAGAAGACTGACTCTTCTTATTGACAATGTTTTAAACCATTCCGGTGACACTAGCTATAGATTTCGATGCTTCTCTTCAGGTTTACTGTATCTCTCTGACTTTCTTATTGACGATGAAACACAAAATGGCATCGGAATTAAATACAAAAGGCACATTGCCGACTTAAGTACAAGAAGACTGACTCTTCCTACTGTCTATGTTTTGAACCATTCATGTGACACTAGTTATAGATTCCGATGCTTCACTTGAGGTTTACTGTATCACTCTGACCTTCTTATTGACGATGAAACACAGAAACTGCATCGGAATTAAATAGAAACGCCACAATTCAACTTAGGTACAAGAAGACTGACTCTTCATACTGGCTATGTTTTGAACCATTCCTGTGACACTAGTTATAGATTCTGATGCTTGACTTCAGTTTTTCTGTATCCCTTGGACCATCTTATTGACGATGAAACACAGAAATTGCATCGGAATTAAATACAAAAGGCACAATGACGACTTAAGTACAAGACGACTGACTTTTCTTACTGTCTATGTTTTGAACCATTCCTTTGACACTAGTTATAGAATCCGATGCTTCACTTCAGATTTACTGTATACCGTGGACCTTCTTATTGGCGATGAAACACAAAAATTGCGTCGGAATTAAATACAACAGGCACAATGCCGACTTACGGACAAGAAGACTGACTCTTCTTACTGAACCATTCCTGTGACACTAGCTATTGTTTCCGATGCATCACTTCAGGTTTACTGTATCCCTTCGACCTTCTTTTTGACGATGAAAGACAGAAATTGCATCGTAATTAAATACAAAGGGCACAATGCCGACTTAAGTACAAAACGACTGACTTTTCTTACTGTCTATGTTTTGAACCATTCCTGTGACACTAGTTATAGAATCTGATGCTTCACTTCAGGTTTACTGTATCCCTTGGACCTTCTTATTGGCGATGAAACACAGAAATTGCATCGGAATTAAATACAAAAGGCACAATGCCGACGTAAGGGCAAGAAGACTGACTCTTCTTACTGACTATGTTTTGAACCATTCCTGTGACACTAGCTATAGATTCCGATGCTTCACTTCAGGTTTACTTTATCCCTCTGACTTTCTTATTGACGATGAAACAGAGAAATGGCATCGGAATTTAATACAAAAGGCACAATGCGAACTTAAGTACAAGAAGACTGACTCTTCCTACTGTCTAGGTTTTGAACCATTCCTGTGAAACTAGTTATAGATTCCGATGCTTCACTTGAGGTTTACTGTATCCCTTGGAATTTCTTATTGACTATGAATCATAGAAATTGCTTCGGAATTAAACACAAAAAGCACAAGGGAGACTTAGGTACATAAAGACTGACTCTTCATACTGACTATGTTTTCAACCATTCCTATGACATTAGTTATAGATTCCGATGCTTCAATTCAGGTTTACTGTATCCCTCTGACATTATTATTGACGATGAAACACAGAAATTGCATTGGAATTAAAAACAAAAGGCACAATGCCGACTGAAGTACAAGAACATTGACTCTATTTACTGACTATGTTTTGAACCATTCCTGTGACACTAGTTATGGATTCGGATGCTTCACTTCATGTTCACTGTATCCCCCTGACCTTCTTATTGACGATGAAACACAGAAATTGCATCGGAATTAAATACAAAAGGCACAATGCCGATTTAAGTACAAGACGACTGACTTTTCGTACTGTCTATGTTATGAAACATTCTTGTGACACTAGTCATAGATTCCGATGCTTCACTTTAAGTTTACTGTATCCCTTGGACCTTCTTATTGACGATGAATAAACAGAAATTGCATCGGAATTAAATACAAAATGCACAATGACGACTTAAGTACAAGAAGACTGACTCTTCTTACTGACTTCGTTTTGAACCATTCCTGTGACACTAGTTATAGATCCCGATGATTCACTTCAGGTTTACTGTATCCCTCTGACCTTCTTATTGACGATGAAACACAGAAACTGCATCGGCATTAAATAGTAACGCCAAAATTCCTACTTAGGTACAAGAAGACTGACTCTTCTTACTGGCTATGTTTTGATCCATTCCTGTGACACTAGTTATAGATTCCGATGCTTGACTTCAGTTTTTCTGTATCCCTTGGACCTTCTTATTGACGATGAAACCCAGAAATTGCATCGGAATTAAATACAAAAGGCACAATGCCGACTTAGGTACAAGAAGACTGACTCTTCTTACTGACTGTGTTTGAACCATTCCTGTGACACTAGTTATAGATTGCGATGCTTCATTTCAGGTTTAATGTATCCCTCTGACCTTCTTATTGACGATGAAACACAGAAATTGCATCGGAATTAAATACAAAAGGCACTATGCCGACTTAAGTACAAGAAGACTGACTCTTCTTACTGGCTCTGTTTTGAACCATTCCTGTGACACTAGTTATAGATCCCGATGCTTGACTTCAGTTTTTCTGTATCCCTTGGACCTTCTTATTGACGATGAAACCCAGAAATTGCATCGGAATTAAATACAAAAGGCACAATGCCGACTTAGGTACAAGAAGACTGACTCTTCTTACTGACTGTGTTTGAACCATTCCTGTGACACTAGTTATAGATTACGATGCTTCACTTCAGGTTTACTGTATCCCTCTGACCTTCTTATTGACGATGAAACACAGAAATTGAATCGGAATTAAATACAAAAGGCACAATGCCGACTGACGTACAAGACGACTGACTTTTCGTACTGTCTATGATTTGAACCATTCCTGTGACACTAGTTATAGATTCCGATGCTTCACTTCAGGTTTACTATATCCTTGGACCTTCTTATTGACGATGAAAATCATAAATTGCATCGGAATTGAATACAAAAGGCACAATGCCGACTTAAGTACAAGAAGACTGTCTCTTCTTACTGTCTATGTTTGAACCATTCCTGTGACACTAGTTATAGATCCCGATGCTTCACTTCAGGATTACTGTATCCCTCTGACCTTCTTCTTGACGATAAAACACAGAAATTTGCATCGGAATTAAATACAAAAGGCACAATGCCGACTTAAGTACAACAAGACTGACTCTTCTTACTGACTATGTTTTGAACCATTCCTGTGACACTAGTTATAGATTGCGATGCTTGATTTCAGGTTTACTGCATCCCTCTGACCTTCTTATTGAGGACGAAACACAGAAATTGCATCGGAATTAAATACAAAAGGCACAATGCCGACTTAAGTACAAGAAGACTGACTCTTCTTACTGTCTATGTTTTGAACCATTCCTGTGACACTAGTTATAGATTCCGATGCTTCACTTCAGGTTTACTGTATCCCTTGGACCTTCTTTTTGACGATGAAACAAGGAAATTGCATCGTAATTAATACAAAAGGCACTATGCCGACTTAAGTACAAGAAGACTGACTCTTCTTACTGTCTATGTTTTGAACTATTCTTGATACACTAGTTATAGATTCCGATGCTTCACTTCAGGTTTACGGTATCCCTTGGACCTTCTTATTGACGATGAAACACAGAATATTCATCGGAATTAAATACAAAAGGCACAATGCCGACTTAAGGACAAGAAGACTGACTCTTCTTATTGACAATGTTTTAAACCATTCCGGTGACACTAGCTATAGATTTCGATGCTTCTCTTCAGGTTTACTGTATCTCTCTGACTTTCTTATTGACGATGAAACACAAAATGGCATCGGAATTAAATACAAAAGGCACATTGCCGACTTAAGTACAAGAAGACTGACTCTTCCTACTGTCTATGTTTTGAACCATTCATGTGACACTAGTTATAGATTCCGATGCTTCACTTGAGGTTTACTGTATCACTCTGACCTTCTTATTGACGATGAAACACAGAAACTGCATCGGAATTAAATAGAAACGCCACAATTCAACTTAGGTACAAGAAGACTGACTCTTCATACTGGCTATGTTTTGAACCATTCCTGTGACACTAGTTATAGATTCTGATGCTTGACTTCAGTTTTTCTGTATCCCTTGGACCATCTTATTGACGATGAAACACAGAAATTGCATCGGAATTAAATACAAAAGGCACAATGACGACTTAAGTACAAGACGACTGACTTTTCTTACTGTCTATGTTTTGAACCATTCCTTTGACACTAGTTATAGAATCCGATGCTTCACTTCAGATTTACTGTATACCGTGGACCTTCTTATTGGCGATGAAACACAAAAATTGCGTCGGAATTAAATACAACAGGCACAATGCCGACTTACGGACAAGAAGACTGACTCTTCTTACTGAACCATTCCTGTGACACTAGCTATTGTTTCCGATGCATCACTTCAGGTTTACTGTATCCCTTCGACCTTCTTTTTGACGATGAAAGACAGAAATTGCATCGTAATTAAATACAAAGGGCACAATGCCGACTTAAGTACAAAACGACTGACTTTTCTTACTGTCTATGTTTTGAACCATTCCTGTGACACTAGTTATAGAATCTGATGCTTCACTTCAGGTTTACTGTATCCCTTGGACCTTCTTATTGGCGATGAAACACAGAAATTGCATCGGAATTAAATACAAAAGGCACAATGCCGACGTAAGGGCAAGAAGACTGACTCTTCTTACTGACTATGTTTTGAACCATTCCTGTGACACTAGCTATAGATTCCGATGCTTCACTTCAGGTTTACTTTATCCCTCTGACTTTCTTATTGACGATGAAACAGAGAAATGGCATCGGAATTTAATACAAAAGGCACAATGCGAACTTAAGTACAAGAAGACTGACTCTTCCTACTGTCTAGGTTTTGAACCATTCCTGTGAAACTAGTTATAGATTCCGATGCTTCACTTGAGGTTTACTGTATCCCTTGGAATTTCTTATTGACTATGAATCATAGAAATTGCTTCGGAATTAAACACAAAAAGCACAAGGGAGACTTAGGTACATAAAGACTGACTCTTCATACTGACTATGTTTTCAACCATTCCTATGACATTAGTTATAGATTCCGATGCTTCAATTCAGGTTTACTGTATCCCTCTGACATTATTATTGACGATGAAACACAGAAATTGCATTGGAATTAAAAACAAAAGGCACAATGCCGACTGAAGTACAAGAACATTGACTCTATTTACTGACTATGTTTTGAACCATTCCTGTGACACTAGTTATGGATTCGGATGCTTCACTTCATGTTCACTGTATCCCCCTGACCTTCTTATTGACGATGAAACACAGAAATTGCATCGGAATTAAATACAAAAGGCACAATGCCGATTTAAGTACAAGACGACTGACTTTTCGTACTGTCTATGTTATGAAACATTCTTGTGACACTAGTCATAGATTCCGATGCTTCACTTTAAGTTTACTGTATCCCTTGGACCTTCTTATTGACGATGAATAAACAGAAATTGCATCGGAATTAAATACAAAATGCACAATGACGACTTAAGTACAAGAAGACTGACTCTTCTTACTGACTTCGTTTTGAACCATTCCTGTGACACTAGTTATAGATCCCGATGATTCACTTCAGGTTTACTGTATCCCTCTGACCTTCTTATTGACGATGAAACACAGAAACTGCATCGGCATTAAATAGTAACGCCAAAATTCCTACTTAGGTACAAGAAGACTGACTCTTCTTACTGGCTATGTTTTGATCCATTCCTGTGACACTAGTTATAGATTCCGATGCTTGACTTCAGTTTTTCTGTATCCCTTGGACCTTCTTATTGACGATGAAACCCAGAAATTGCATCGGAATTAAATACAAAAGGCACAATGCCGACTTAGGTACAAGAAGACTGACTCTTCTTACTGACTGTGTTTGAACCATTCCTGTGACACTAGTTATAGATTGCGATGCTTCATTTCAGGTTTAATGTATCCCTCTGACCTTCTTATTGACGATGAAACACAGAAATTGCATCGGAATTAAATACAAAAGGCACTATGCCGACTTAAGTACAAGAAGACTGACTCTTCTTACTGGCTCTGTTTTGAACCATTCCTGTGACACTAGTTATAGATCCCGATGCTTGACTTCAGTTTTTCTGTATCCCTTGCACCTTCTTATTGACGATGAAACACAGAATATTCATCGGAATTAAATACAAAAGGCGCAATGCCGACTTAAGGACAAGATGACTGACTCTTCTTATTGACTATGTTTTGAACCATTTCGGTGACACTAGCTATAGATTCTGATGCTTCACTTCAGGTTTACTGTATCCCTTTGACTTTCTTATTGAAAATGAAACTCAGAAATGGCATCGGAATTAAATACAAAAGGCACATTGCCGACTTAAGTACAAGAAGACTGACTCTTCCTACTGTCTATGTTTTGAACCATTCCTGTGACACTAGTTATAGATTCCGATGCTTCACTTGAGGTTTACTGTATCTCTTGGACCTTCTTATTGACGATGAAACACAGAAATTGCGTTGGATTTTAATACACAAGGCACAATGCCGACTTAAGAACATGAAGACCGACTCTTCCTACTGACTATGCTTTGAACCATTCCTGTGACACTAGTTATAGATTCCGATGCTTCACTTGAGGTTTACTGTATCCCTTGGACTTTCTTATTGACTATGAATCATAGAAATTGCATCGGAATTAAACACAAAAGGCACAAGGGAGGCTTAGGTACATAAAGACTGACTCTTCATACTGACTATGATTTGAACCATTCCTGTGACATTAGTTATAGATTCCGATGCTTCACTTCAGGTTTACTGTATCCCTCTGACCTTCTTATTGACGATGAAACACAGAAATTGCATCGGAATTAAATACAAAAGGCACAATGCCGACTGAAGTACAGAGAAGATTGACTCCATTTACTGACTATGTTTTGAACCATTCCTGTGACACTAGTTATAGATTCCGATGCTTGACTTCAGTTTTACTGTATCCCTCTGACCTTCATATTGACGATGAAACACAGAAGTTGCATCCGAATTAAATACGAAAGGCACAATGCCGACTTAAGTACAAGAAGACTGACTCTTCTTACTGACTATGTTTTGAACCATTCCTGTGACACTAGTTATAGATTCCGATGCTTGACTTCAGTTTTTCTGTATCCCTTGGACCTTCTTATTGACGATGAAACACAGAAATTGCATCGGAATTAAATACAAAAGGAACAATGCCGACTTAAGTACAAGAAGACTGACTCTTCTTACTGACTATGTTTGAACCATTCCTGTGACACTACTTATAGATTGCGATGCTTCATTTCAGGTTTACTGTATCCCTCTGACCTTCTTATTGACGATGAAACACAGAAATTGCATCGGAATTATATACAAAAGGCACAATGCCGACTTAAGTACAAGAAGACTGACACTTCTTACTGGCTATGTTTTGAACCATTCCTGTGACACTAGTTATAGATTCCGATGCTTGACTTCAGTTTTTCTGTATCCCTTGCACCTTCTTATTGACGATGAAACACAGAATATTCATCGGAATTAAATACAAAAGGCACAATGCCGACTTAAGGACAAGATGACTGACTCTTCTTATTGACTATGTTTTGAACCATTTCGGTGACACTAGCTATAGATTCTGATGCTTCACTTCAGGTTTACTGTATCCCTCTGACTTTCTTATTGACGATGAAACACAGAAATGGCATCGGAATTAAATACAAAAGGCACATTGCCGACTTAAGTACAAGAAGACTGACTTATCCTACTGTCTATGTTTGAACCATTCCTGTGACACTAGTTATAGATTCCGATGGTTCACTTGAGGTTTACTGTATCCCTTGGACCTTCTTATTGACGATGAAACACAGAAATTGCATCGGAATTAAATACAAAAGGCACAATGCCGACTTAAGTACAAGAAAACTGACTCATCTTACTGTCTATGTTTTGAACCATTCCTGTGACACTAGTTATAGATTCCGATGCTTCACTTCAGGTTTACTGTATCCCTTGGACCTTCTTATTGACGATGAAACACAGAAATTGCATCGGAATTAAACACAAAAGGCACAATGCCGACTTAAGTACAAGAAGACTGACTCTTCTTACTGACTATGCTTTGAACCATTCCTGTGACACTAGATATAGATTCCGATGCTTCACTTCAGGTTTACTGTACCCCTCTGACCTTCTTATTGACGATGAAACTCAAAAATTGCATCGGAATTAAATATAAAGGGCACAATGCCGACTTAAGTACAAGAAGACTGACTCTTTTTACTGACTATGTTTTGAACCATTCTTGTGACACTAGTTATATTTTCGGATGCTCGACTTCAGGTTTCCTGTATCCCTCTGACCTTCTTATTGACGATCAAACACAGAAATTGCATCGGAATGAAATAGAAACGCCACAATGCCTACTTAAGTACAAGAAGACTGACTCTTCTTACTGGCTATGTTTATAACCATTCCTGTGACACTAGTAATAGATTCCGATGCTTGACTTCAGTTTTACTGTATCCCTCTGACCTTCATATTGACGATGAAACACAGAAATTGCATCGGAATTAAATACGAAAGGCACAATGCCGACTTAAGTACAAGAAGACTGACTCTTCTTACTGACTATGTTTTGAACCATTCCTGTGACACTAATTATAGATTGCGATGCTTCACTTCAGGTTTACTGTATCCCTTGACATTCTTATTGACGATGAAACACAGAAATTGCATCGGAATTAAATACAAAAGGCACAATGCCGACTTAAGCACAAGAAGACTGACTCTTCTTACTGTCTATGCTTGAACCATTCCTGTGACACAAGTTATAGATTCCGATGCTTCACTTCAGGTTTACTGTATTCCTTGGACCGTCTTATTGACGATGAAACACAGAAATTGCATCGGAATTAAATACAAAAGGCACAATGTCGACTTAAGTACAAGAAGACTGACTCTTCTATTGTCTATGGTTTGAACCATTCCTGTGACACTAGTTATAGATTCCGATGCTTCACTTCAAGTTTACTGGATACCTTGGACCTTCTTATTGACGATGAAACACAGAAACTGCATCGGAATTAAATACAAAAGGCACAATGCCGACATAAGTACATGAAGACCGACTCTTCCTACTGACTATGTTGTGAACCATTCCTGTGACACTAGTTATAGATTCCGATGCTTCACTTCAGGTTTACTGTATCCCTCTGACCTTCTTATTGACGATGAAACACAGAAATTGCATCGGAATTAAATACAAAAGGCACAATGCCATTTAAGAACAAGAAGACTGACTCGTATTAGTGACTATGTTTTGAACCATTCGTGTGACACTAGTTATAGATTCCGATGCTTCACTTCAGGTTTACTTATCCCTCTGACAATACTGCCGATAAAACACAGAAATTGCATCGGAATTAAATAAAAAAGGCACAATGCCAACTTAGGGACAAGAAGACTGACTGTTCTTACTGACTATGTTTTGAACCATTCCTGTGACACTAGTTATAGATTGCGATGCTTAACTTCAGGTTTACTGTATCCCTTGACCTTCTTATTGACGATGAAACACAGAAATTGCATCGGATTTAAATACAAAAGGCACAATGCCGACTTAAGCACAAGAAGACTGACTCTTCTTACTGTCTATGCTTTGAACCATTCCTGTGACACTAGTTAAGAATTCCGATGTTTCACTTCAGGTTTACTGTATCCCTCTGACCTTCTTATTGACGATGAAACACAGAAATTGCATCGGAATTAAATAGAAACGCCACAATGCCTACTTAAGTACAAGAAGACTGACTCTTCTTACTATCTATGATTTGAACCATTCCTGTGACACTAGTTATATATTCCGATGCTTAACTCCATTTTTACTTTATCCCTCGGACCTTCTTGATGACGATGAAACACAGAAATTGCATCGGAATTAAATAAAAAAGGCAGAATGCCGACTTAGGGACGAGAAGACTAACTGTTCTTACTGACTATGTTTTGAACCATTCCTGTGACACCAGTTATAGATTCCGATGCTTCACTTCAGGTTTATTGTATCCCTCTGACCTTCCTATTGACGATGAAACACAGAAATTGCATCGGAAATAAATAGAAAAGGCACAATGTCGACTTAAGTACAAGAAGACTGACTCTTCTTACTGTCTATGTTTTGAACCATTCCTGTGACACTAGTTATAGATTCCGATTCTTAACTCCATGTTTACTGTATCCCTTGGACCTTCTTATTGTCGATGAAACACAGAAATTGCAACTGAATGAAATAGAAAAGGCACATTGCCAACTTAAGTACTAGAAGACTGACTCTTATTACTGACTATGTTTTGAACCATTCCTGTGACACTAGTTATAGATTCCGATGCTTCACTTGAGGATTACTGTATCCCTTGGACCTTCTTATTGACGATGAAACACAGAAATTGCATCGGAATTCAACACAAAAGGCACAATGCCGACTTAAGTACAAGAAAACTGACTCTTCTTACTGACTATGCTTTGAACCATTCCTGTGACACTAGGTATAGATTCTGATGCTTCACTTCAGGTTTACTGTACCCCTCTGACCTTCTTATTGACGATGAAACTCAAAAATTGCATCGGAATTAAACACAAAGGGCGCAATGCCGACTTAAGTACAAGAAGACCGACTCTTTTTACTGACTATGTTTTGAACCATTCCTGTGACACTAGTTATATTTTCGGAAGCTTGACTTCAGGTTTACTGTATCCCTCTGACCTTCTCATTGACGATGAAACACAGAATTTGCAGCCGAATTAAATAGAAAAAGCACAATGCCGACTTAAGTACAAGACGACTGACTTTTCTTACTGTCTATGTTTTGAACCATTCCTGTGACACTAGTTATAGAATCCGATGCTTCACTTCAGGTTTACTGTATCCCTAGGACCTTCTTATTGACGATGAAACACAGAAATTGCATCGGAATTAAATACAAAAGGCACAATGCCGACTTAAGTACAAGAAACTGACTCTTCTTACTGAGTAAGCTTTGAACCATCCCTGTGACACTAGTTATAGATCCCGATGCTTCACTTCAGGTTTACTCTATCCCTCTGACCTTCGTATTGACGATGAAACGCAGAAATTGCATCGGAATTAAATAGAAACGCCAAAATGCCTACTTAAGTACAAGAAGAATGACTCTTCTTACTGGCTATGTTTATAACCAATCCCGTGACACTAGGTATAGATTCCGATCCTTGCCTTCAGTTTTACTGTATCCCTCTGACCTTCATATTGACGATGAAACACAGAAATTGCATCGGAATTAAATACGAAAGGCACAATGCCGACTTAAGTACAAGAAGACTGACTCTTCTTACTGACTATGTTTTGAACCATTCCTGTGACACTAGTTATAGATTGCGATGCTTCACTTCAGGTTTGCTGTATCCCTTGACATTCTTATTGACGATGAAACACAGAAATTGCATCGGAATTAAATACAAAAGGCACAATGCCGACTTAAGCACAAGAAGACTGACTCTTCTTACTGTCTATGCTTTGAACCATTCCTGTGACACTAGTTATAGATTCCGATGCTTCACTTCAGGTTTACTGTATTCCTTGGACCTTCTTATTGACGATGAAACACAGAAATTGCTTCGGAATTAAATACAAAAGGCACAATGCCGACATAAGTACATGAAGACCGACTCTTCCTACTGACTATGTTGTGAACCATTCCTGTGACACTAGTTATAGATTCCGATGCTTCACTTGAGGTTTACTGTATCCCATGGACCTTCTTATTGACGATGAAACACAGAAATTGCATCGGAATTAAACACAAAAGGCACAAAGCCGATTTAAGTACAAAACGACTGACTCTTCTTACTGACTATGTTTTGAACCATTCCTGTGAGACTAGTTATAGATTACGATGCTTCACTTCTGGTTTACTGTATCCCTCTGACCTTCTTATTGTCGATGAAACACAGAAATTGCACCGGAATTAAATACAAAAGGCACAATGCCGACTTAAGTACAAGAAGACAGACTCTTTTTACTGACTAAGCTTTGAACTATTCCTGTGACACTAGTTATAGATTCGGATGCTTCACTTCAGGTTTACTGTATCCCTCTGACCTTCTTATTGACGATGAAACACAGAAATTGCATCGGAATTAAATAAAAAAATGCAAAATGCCGACTTAAGTACAAGAAGACTGACTGTTCTTACTGACTATGATTTGAACCATTCCTGTGACACTAGTTATAGATTGCGATGCTTCACTTCAGGTTTACTGTATACCTCTGATCTTCTTATTGACGATGAAACACAGAAATGGCATCGGAATTAAACACAAAAGGCACAATGCCGACTTAAGTACAAGAAGACTGACTCTTCTTACTTACTATGCTTTGAACCATTCCTGTGACACTAGGTATAGATTCCGATGCTTCACTTCAGGTTTACATTACCCCTCTGACCTTCTTATTGACGATGAAACTCAAAAATTGCATCGGAATTAAATACAAAGGGCACAATGCCGACTTAAGTACAAGAAGACTGACTCTTCTATTGTCTATGGTTTGAACCATTCCTGTGACACTAGTTATAGATTCCGATGCTTCACTTGAGGTTTACTGGATCCCTTGGACCTTCTTATTGACGATGAAACACAGAAATTGCATCGGAATTAAATACAAAAGGCACAATGCCGACATAAGTACATGAAGACCGACTCTTCCTACTGACTATGTTGTGAACCATTCCTGTGACACTAGTTATAGATTCCGATGCTTCACTTCAGGTTTACTGTATCCCTCTGACCTTCTTAGTGACGATGAAACACAGAAATTGCATCGGAATTAAATACAAAAGGCAAAATGCCATTTAAGAACAAGAAGACTGACTCGTATTAGTGACTATGTTTTGAACCATTCCTGTGACACTAGTTATAGATTCCGATGCTTCACTTCAGGTTTACTTATCCCTCTGACAATACTGCCGATAAAACACAGAAATTGCATCGGAATAAAGTAAAAAAGGCACAATGCCAACTTAGGGACAAGAAGACTGACTGTTCTTACTGACTATGTTTTGAACCATTCCTGTGACACTAGTTATAGATTGCGATGCTTAACTTCAGGTTTACTGTATCCCTTGACCTTCTTATTGACGATGAAACACAGAAATTGCATCGGATTTAAATACAAAAGGCACAATGCCGACTGAAGCACAAGAAGACTGACTCTTCTTACTGTCTATGCTTTGAACCATTCCTGTGACACTAGTTACAGATTCCGATGCTTCACGTCAGGTTTACTGTATCCCTCTGACCTTCTTATTGACGATGAAACACAGAAATTGCATCGGAATTAAATAGAAACGTCACAATGCCTACTTAAGTACAAGAAGACTGACTCTTCTTACTGGCTATGATTTGAACCATTCCTGTGACACTAGTTATATATTCCGATGCTTAACTCCATGTTTACTTTATCCCTTGGACCTTCTTATTGACGATGAAACACAGAAATTGCATCGGAATTAAATAATAAAGGCGAATGCCGACTTAGGGACAAGAAGACTAACTGTTCTTACTGACTATGTTTTGGACCATTCTTGTGACACTAGTTATAGATTCCGATGCTTCACTTCAGGTTTATTGTATCCCTCTGACCTTCCTATTGACGATGAAACACAGAAATCGCATCGGAAATAAATAGAAAAGGCACAATGTCGACTTAAGTACAAGAAGACTGACTCTTCTTACTGTCTATGTTTTGAACCATTCCTGTGACACTAGTTATAGATTCCGATGCTTAACTCCATGTTTACTGTATCCCTTGGACCTTCTTATTGTCGATGAAACACAGAAATTGCAACTGAATTAAATAGAAAAGGCACAATGCCAACTTAAGTACAAGAAGACTGACTCTTATTACTGACTATGTTTTGAACCATTCCTGTGACACTAGTTATAGATTCCGATGCTTCACTTGAGGTTTACTGTATCCCTTGGACCTTCGTATTGACGATGAAACACAGAAATTGCATCGGAATTCAACACAACAGGCACAATGCCGACTTAAGTACAAGAAGACTGACTCTTCTTACTGACTATGCTTTGAACCATTCCTGTGACACTAGGTATAGATTCTGATGCTTCACTTCAGGTTTACTGTACCCCTCTGACCTTCTTATTGACGATGAAACTCAAAAATTGCATCGGAATTAAATACAAAGGGCACAATGCCGACTTAAGTACAAGAAGACTGACTCTTTTTACTGACTATGTTTTGAACCATTCCTGTGACACTAGTTATATTTTCGGATGCTTGACTTCAGGTTTACTGTATCCCTCTGACCTTCTCATTGACGATGAAACACAGAATTTGCATCCGAATTAAATAGAAAAAGCACAATGCCGACTTAAGTACAAGACGACTGACTTTTCTTACTGTCTGTGTTTTGAACCATTCCTGTGACACTAGTTATAGAATCCGATGCTTCACTTCAGGTTTACTGTATCCCTAGGACCTTCTTATTGACGATGAAACACAGAAATTGCATCGGAATTAAATACAAAAGGCACAATGCCGACTTAAGTACAAGAAACTGACTCTTCTTACTGACTAAGCTTTGAACCATCCCTGTGACACTAGTTATAGATCCCGATGCTTCACTTCAGGTTTACTCTATCCCTCTGACCTTCGTATTGACGATGAAACACAGAAAGTGTATCGGAATTAAATAGAAACGCCACAATGCCTACTTAAGTACAAGAAGAATGACTCTTCTTACTGGCTATGTTTATAACCATTCCTGTGACACTAGGTATAGATTCCGATGCTTGACTTCAGTTTTACTGTATCCCTCTGACCTTCATATTGACGATGAAACACAGAAATTGCATCGGAATTAAATACGAAAGGCACAATGCCGACTTAAGTACAAGAAGACTGACTCTTCTTACTGACTATGTTTGAACCATTCCTGTGACACTAGTTATAGATTGCGATGCTTCACTTCAGGTTGGCTGTATCCCTTGACATTCTTATTGACGATGAAACACAGAAATTGCATCGGAATTAAATACAAAAGGCACAATGCCGACTTAAGCACAAGAAGACTGACTCTTCTTACTGTCTATGCTTTGAACCATTCCTGTGACACTAGTTATAGATTCCGATGCTTCACTTCAGGTTTACTGTATTCCTTGGACCTTCTTATTGACGATGAAACACAGAAATTGCAACGGAATTAAATACAAAAGGCACAATGCCGACATAAGTACATGAAGACCGACTCTTCCTACTGACTATGTTGTGAACCATTCCTGTGACACTAGTTATAGATTCCGATGCTTAACTCCATGTTTACTCTATCCCTTTGACCTTCTTATTGTCGATGAAACACAGAAATTGCAACTGAATTAAATAGAAAAGGCACAATGCCATCTTAAGTACAAGAAGACTGACTCTTATTACTGACTATGTTTTGAACCATTGCTGTGACACTAGTTATAGATTCCGATGCTTCACTTGAGGTTTACTGTATCCCTTGGACCTTCTTATTGACGATGAAACACAGAAATTGCATCGGAATTAAACACAAAAGGCACAATGCCGACTTAAGTACAAGAAGACTGACTCTTCTTACTGTCTATGTTTTGAACCATTCCTGTGACACTAGTTATAGATTCCGATGCTTGACTTTAGGTTTACTGTATCCCTTGGACCTTCTTGTTGACGATCAAACACAGAAATAGCATCGGAATTAAACACAAAAGGCACAAAGCCGATTTAAGTACAAAACGACTGACTCTTCTTACTGACTATGTTTTGAACCATTCCTGTGACACTAGTTATAGATTACGATGCTTCACTTCTGGTTTACTGTATCCCTCTGACCTTCTTATTGTCGATGAAACACAGAAATTGCTTCGGAATTAAATACAAAAGGCACAATGCCGACTTAAGTACAAGAAGACAGACTCTTTTTACTGACTAAGTTTTGAACTATTCCTGTGACACTAGTTATAGATTCGGATGCTTCACTTCAGGTTTACTGTATCCCACTGACCATCTTATTGACGATGAAACACAGAAATTGCATCGGAAATAAATAAAAAAAGGCACAATGATGACTTAAGTACAAGAAGACTGACTGTTTTTACTGACTATGATTTGAACCATTCCTGTGACACTAGTTATAGATTGCGATGCTTCACTTCAGGTTTACTGTATCCCTTTGATTTTCTTATTGACGATGAAACACAGAAATTGCATCGGAATTAAATACAAAAGGCACAATGCCGACATAAGTACAAGAAGACTGACTCTTCTTCCTGTCTATGTTTAGAACCATTCCTGTGACACTATTTATAGATTACGATGCTTCACTTCAGGTTTACTGTATCCCTTGGACCTTCTTATTGACGATGAAACACAGAAATTGCATCGGAATTAAATACAAGAGGTACAATGCCGACTTAAGTACAAGAAGACTGACTCTTCCTACTGTCTATGTTTTGAACCATTCCTGTGACACTAGTTATAAATTCCGATGCTTCACTTCAGGTTTACTGTATCCCTCTGACCTTCTTATTGACGATGAAACACTGAAATTGCTTCGGAATGAAATAGAAACGCCACAATGCCTACTTAAGTACAAGAAGACTGACTCTTCTTACTGGCTATGTTTATAACCATTCCTGTGACACTAGTAATAGATTCCGATGCTTGACTTCTGTTTTACTGTATCCCTCTGACCTTCATATTGACGATGAAACACAGAAATTGCATCGGAATTAAATACGAAAGGCACAATGCCGACTTAAGTACAAGAAGACTGACTCTTCTTACTGACTATGTTTTGAACCATTCCTGTGACACTAGTTATAGATTGCGATGCTTCACTTCAGGTTTACTGTATCCCTTGACATTCTTATTGACGATGAAACACAGAAATTGCATCGGAATTAAATACAAAAGGCACAATGCCGACTTAAGCACAAGAAGTATGACTCTTCTTACTGTCTATGTTTGAACCATTCCTGTGACACAAGTTATAGATTCCGATGCTTCACTTCAGGTTTACTGTATTCCTTGGACCTTCTTATTGACGCTGAAACACAGAAACTGTATCGGAATTAAATACAAAAGGCACAATGTCGACTTAAGTACAAGAAGACTGACTCTTCTATTGTCTATGGTTTGAACCATTCCTGTGACACTAGTTATAGATTCCGATGCTTCACTTGAGGTTTACTCGATCCCTTGGACCTTCTTATTGACGATGAAACACAGAAATTGCATCGGAATTAAATACAAAAGGCACAATGCCGACATAAGTACATGAAGACCGACTCTTCCTACTGACTATGTTGTGAACCATTCCTGTGACACTAGTTATAGATTCCGATGCTTCACTTCAGGTTTACTGTATCCCTCTGACCTTCTTATTGACGATGAAACACACAAATTGCATCGGAATTAAATACAAAAGGCACAATGCCATTTAAGACCAAGAAGACTGACTCGTATTAGTGACTATGTTTTGAACCATTCCTGTGACACTTGTTATAAATTCCGATGCTTCACATCAGGTTTACTTATCCCTCTGACAATACTGCCGATAAAACACAGAAATTGCATCGGAATAAAATAAAAAAGGCACAATGCCAACTTAGGGACAGGAAGACTGACAGTTCTTACTGACTATGTTTTGAACCATTCCTGTGACCCTAGTTATAGATTGCGATGCTTAACTTCAGGTTTACTGAATCCCTTGACCTTCTTATTGACGATGAAACACAGAAATTGCATCGGATTTAAATACAAAAGGCACAATGCCGACTTAAGCACAAGAAGACTGACTCTTCTTACTGTCTATGCTTTGAACCATTCCTGTGACACTAGTTACAGATTCCGATGCTTCACTTCAGGTTTACTGTATCCCTCTGACCTTCTTATGGACGATGAAACACAGAAATTGCATCGGAATTAAATAGAAACGTCACAATGCCTACTTAAGTACAAGAAGACTGACTCTTCTTACTGGCTATGATTTGAACCATTCCTGTGACACTAGTTATATATTCCGATGCTTAACTCCATGTTTACTTTATCCCTTGGACTTTCTTATTGACGATGAAACACAGAAATTGCATCGGAATTAAATAAAAAAGGCAGAATGCCGACTTAGGGACAAGAAGACTAACTGTTCTTACTGACTATGTTTTGAACCATTCCTGTGACACTAGTTATAGATTCCGATGCTTCACTTCAGGTTTATTGTATCCCTCTGACCTTCCTATTGACGATGAAACACAGAAATTGCATCGGAAATAAATAGAAAAGGCACAATGTCGACTTAAGTACAAGAAGACTGACTCTTCTTACTGTCTATGTTTTGAACCATTCCTGTGACACTAGTTATAGATTCCGATGCTTAACTCCATGTTTACTGTATCCCTCTGACCTTCTTATTGTCGATGAAACACAGAAATTGCTTCGGAATTAAATACAAAAGGCACAATGCCGACTTAAGTACAAGAAGACAGACTCTTTTTACTGACTAAGTTTTGAACTATTCCTGTGACACTAGTTATAGATTCGGATGCTTCACTTCAGGTTTACTGTATCCCACTGACCATCTTATTGACGATGAATTACAGAAATTGCATCGGAATTAAATAAAAAAAGTCACAATGCCGACTTAAGTACAAGATGACTGACTGTTCTTACTGACTATGATTTGAACCATTCCTGTGACACTAGTTATAGATTGCGATGCTTCACTTCAGGTTTACTGTATCCCTTTGATTTTCTTATTGACGATGAAACACAGAAATTGCATCGGAATTAAATACAAGAGGTACAATGCCGACTTAAGTACAAGAAGACTGACTCTTCCTACTTTCTATGTTTTGAACCATTCCTGTGACACTAGTTATAAATTCCGATGCTTCACTTCAGGTTTACTGTACCCCTCTGACCTTCTTATTGACGATGAAACTCAAAAATTGCATCGGAATTAAATACAAAGGGCACAATGCCGACTTAAGTACAAGAAGACTGACTCTTTTTACTGACTATGTTTTGAACCATTCCTGTGACACTAGTTATATTTTCGGATGCTTGACTTCAGGTTTACTGTATCCCTCTGACCTTCTCATTGACGATGAAACACAGAATTTGCATCCGAATTAAATAGAAAAAGCACAATGCCGACTTAAGTACAAGACGACTGACTTTTCTTACTGTCTGTGTTTTGAACCATTCCTGTGACACTAGTTATAGAATCCGATGCTTCACTTCAGGTTTACTGTATCCCTAGGACCTTCTTATTGACGATGAAACACAGAAATTGCATCGGAATTAAATACAAAAGGCACAATGCCGACTTAAGTACAAGAAACTGACTCTTCTTACTGACTAAGCTTTGAACCATCCCTGTGACACTAGTTATAGATCCCGATGCTTCACTTCAGGTTTACTCTATCCCTCTGACCTTCGTATTGACGATGAAACACAGAAAGTGTATCGGAATTAAATAGAAACGCCACAATGCCTACTTAAGTACAAGAAGAATGACTCTTCTTACTGGCTATGTTTATAACCATTCCTGTGACACTAGGTATAGATTCCGATGCTTGACTTCAGTTTTACTGTATCCCTCTGACCTTCATATTGACGATGAAACACAGAAATTGCATCGGAATTAAATACGAAAGGCACAATGCCGACTTAAGTACAAGAAGACTGACTCTTCTTACTGACTATGTTTGAACCATTCCTGTGACACTAGTTATAGATTGCGATGCTTCACTTCAGGTTGGCTGTATCCCTTGACATTCTTATTGACGATGAAACACAGAAATTGCATCGGAATTAAATACAAAAGGCACAATGCCGACTTAAGCACAAGAAGACTGACTCTTCTTACTGTCTATGCTTTGAACCATTCCTGTGACACTAGTTATAGATTCCGATGCTTCACTTCAGGTTTACTGTATTCCTTGGACCTTCTTATTGACGATGAAACACAGAAATTGCAACGGAATTAAATACAAAAGGCACAATGCCGACATAAGTACATGAAGACCGACTCTTCCTACTGACTATGTTGTGAACCATTCCTGTGACACTAGTTATAAATTCCGATGCTTCACTTCAGGTTTACTGTACCCCTCTGACCTTCTTATTGTCGATGAAACACAGAAATTGCAACTGAATTAAATAGAAAAGGCACAATGCCATCTTAAGTACAAGAAGACTGACTCTTATTACTGACTATGTTTTGAACCATTGCTGTGACACTAGTTATAGATTCCGATGCTTCACTTGAGGTTTACTGTATCCCTTGGACCTTCTTATTGACGATGAAACACAGAAATTGCATCGGAATTAAACACAAAAGGCACAATGCCGACTTAAGTACAAGAAGACTGACTCTTCTTACTGTCTATGTTTTGAACCATTCCTGTGACACTAGTTATAGATTCCGATGCTTGACTTTAGGTTTACTGTATCCCTTGGACCTTCTTGTTGACGATCAAACACAGAAATAGCATCGGAATTAAACACAAAAGGCACAAAGCCGATTTAAGTACAAAACGACTGACTCTTCTTACTGACTATGTTTTGAACCATTCCTGTGACACTAGTTATAGATTACGATGCTTCACTTCTGGTTTACTGTATCCCTCTGACCTTCTTATTGTCGATGAAACACAGAAATTGCTTCGGAATTAAATACAAAAGGCACAATGCCGACTTAAGTACAAGAAGACAGACTCTTTTTACTGACTAAGTTTTGAACTATTCCTGTGACACTAGTTATAGATTCGGATGCTTCACTTCAGGTTTACTGTATCCCACTGACCATCTTATTGACGATGAAACACAGAAATTGCATCGGAATTAAATAAAAAAAAGGCACAATGATGACTTAAGTACAAGAAGACTGACTGTTTTTACTGACTATGATTTGAACCATTCCTGTGACACTAGTTATAGATTGCGATGCTTCACTTCAGGTTTACTGTATCCCTTTGATTTTCTTATTGACGATGAAACACAGAAATTGCATCGGAATTAAATACAAAAGGCACAATGCCGACATAAGTACAAGAAGACTGACTCTTCTTCCTGTCTATGTTTAGAACCATTCCTGTGACACTATTTATAGATTACGATGCTTCACTTCAGGTTTACTGTATCCCTTGGACCTTCTTATTGACGATGAAACACAGAAATTGCATCGGAATTAAATACAAGAGGTACAATGCCGACTTAAGTACAAGAAGACTGACTCTTCCTACTGTCTATGTTTTGAACCATTCCTGTGACACTAGTTATAAATTCCGATGCTTCACTTCAGGTTTACTGTATCCCTCTGACCTTCTTATTGACGATGAAACACTGAAATTGCTTCGGAATGAAATAGAAACGCCACAATGCCTACTTAAGTACAAGAAGACTGACTCTTCTTACTGGCTATGTTTATAACCATTCCTGTGACACTAGTAATAGATTCCGATGCTTGACTTCTGTTTTACTGTATCCCTCTGACCTTCATATTGACGATGAAACACAGAAATTGCATCGGAATTAAATACGAAAGGCACAATGCCGACTTAAGTACAAGAAGACTGACTCTTCTTACTGACTATGTTTTGAACCATTCCTGTGACACTAGTTATAGATTGCGATGCTTCACTTCAGGTTTACTGTATCCCTTGACATTCTTATTGACGATGAAACACAGAAATTGCATCGGAATTAAATACAAAAGGCACAATGCCGACTTAAGCACAAGAAGTATGACTCTTCTTACTGTCTATGTTTGAACCATTCCTGTGACACAAGTTATAGATTCCGATGCTTCACTTCAGGTTTACTGTATTCCTTGGACCTTCTTATTGACGCTGAAACACAGAAACTGTATCGGAATTAAATACAAAAGGCACAATGTCGACTTAAGTACAAGAAGACTGACTCTTCTATTGTCTATGGTTTGAACCATTCCTGTGACACTAGTTATAGATTCCGATGCTTCACTTGAGGTTTACTCGATCCCTTGGACCTTCTTATTGACGATGAAACACAGAAATTGCATCGGAATTAAATACAAAAGGCACAATGCCGACATAAGTACATGAAGACCGACTCTTCCTACTGACTATGTTGTGAACCATTCCTGTGACACTAGTTATAGATTCCGATGCTTCACTTCAGGTTTACTGTATCCCTCTGACCTTCTTATTGACGATGAAACACACAAATTGCATCGGAATTAAATACAAAAGGCACAATGCCATTTAAGAACAAGAAGACTGACTCGTATTAGTGACTATGTTTTGAACCATTCCTGTGACACTTGTTATAAATTCCGATGCTTCACATCAGGTTTACTTATCCCTCTGACAATACTGCCGATAAAACACAGAAATTGCATCGGAATAAAATAAAAAAGGCACAATGCCAACTTAGGGACAAGAAGACTGACAGTTCTTACTGACTATGTTTTGAACCATTCCTGTGACCCTAGTTATAGATTGCGATGCTTAACTTCAGGTTTACTGAATCCCTTGACCTTCTTATTGACGATGAAACACAGAAATTGCATCGGATTTAAATACAAAAGGCACAATGCCGACTTAAGCACAAGAAGACTGACTCTTCTTACTGTCTATGCTTTGAACCATTCCTGTGACACTAGTTACAGATTCCGATGCTTCACTTCAGGTTTACTGTATCCCTCTGACCTTCTTATGGACGATGAAACACAGAAATTGCATCGGAATTAAATAGAAACGTCACAATGCCTACTTAAGTACAAGAAGACTGACTCTTCTTACTGGCTATGATTTGAACCATTCCTGTGACACTAGTTATATATTCCGATGCTTAACTCCATGTTTACTTTATCCCTTGGACTTTCTTATTGACGATGAAACACAGAAATTGCATCGGAATTAAATAAAAAAGGCAGAATGCCGACTTAGGGACAAGAAGACTAACTGTTCTTACTGACTATGTTTTGAACCATTCCTGTGACACTAGTTATAGATTCCGATGCTTCACTTCAGGTTTATTGTATCCCTCTGACCTTCCTATTGACGATGAAACACAGAAATTGCATCGGAAATAAATAGAAAAGGCACAATGTCGACTTAAGTACAAGAAGACTGACTCTTCTTAATGTCTATGTTTTGAACCATTCCTGTGACACTAGTTATAGATTCCGATGCTTAACTCCATGTTTACTGTATCCCTTGGACCTTCTTATTGTCGATGAAACACAGAAATTGCAACTGAATTAAATAGAAAAGGCACAATGCCAACTTAAGTACAAGAAGACTGACTCTTATTACTGACTATGTTTTGAACCATTCCTGTGACACTAGTTATAGATTCCGATGCTTCACTTAAGGTTTACTGTATCCCTTGGACCTTCGTATTGACGATGAAACACAGAAATTGCATCGGAATTCAACACAAAAGGCACAATGCCGACTTAAGTACAAGAAGACTGACTCTTCTTACTGACTATGCTTTGAACCATTCCTGTGACACTAGGTATAGATTCTGATGCTTCACTTCAGGTTTACTGTAACCCCTCTGACCTTCTTATTGACGATGAAACTCAAAAATTGCATCGGAATTAAATACAAAGGGCACAATGCCGACTTAAGTACAAGAAGACTGACACTTTTTACTGACTATGTTTTGAACCATTCCTGTGACACTAGTTATATTTTCGGATGCTTGACTTCAGGTTTACTGTATCCCTCTGACCTTCTCATTGACGATGAAACACAGAATTTGCATCCGAATTAAATAGAAAAAGCACAATGCCGACTTAAGTACAAGACGACTGACTTTTCTTACTGTCTATGTTTGAACCATTCCTGTGACACTAGTTATAGAATCCGATGCTTCACTTCAGGTTTACTGTATCCCTAGGACTTTCTTATTGACGATGAAACACAGAAATTGCATCGGAATTACATACAAAAGGCACAATGCCGACTTAAGTACAAGAAACTGACTCTTCTTACTGACTAAGCTTTGAACCATCCCTGTGACACTAGTTATAGATCCCGATGCTTCACTTCAGGTTTACTCTATCCCTCTGACCTTCGTATTGACGATGAAACACAGAAAGTGCATCGGAATTAAATAGAAACGCCACAATGCCTACTTAAGTACAAGAAGAATGACTCTTCTTACTGGCTATGTTTATAACCATTCCTGTGACACTAGATATAGATTCCGATGCTTGACTTCAGTTTTACTGTATCCCTCTGACCTTCATATTGACGATGAAACACAGAAATTGCATCGGAATTAAATACGAAAGGCACAATGCCGACTTAAGTACAAGAAGACTGACTCTTCTTACTGACTATGTTTGAACCATTCCTGTGACACTAGTTATAGATTGCGATGGTTCACTTCAGGTTTGCTGTATCCCTTGACATTCTTATTGACGATGAAACACAGAAATTGCATCGGAATTAAATACAAAAGGCACAATGCCGACTTAAGCACAAGAAGACTGACTCTTCTAACTGTCTATGCTTTGAACCATTCCTGTGACACTAGTTATAGATTCCGATGCTTCACTTCAGGTTTACTGTATTCCTTGGACCTTCTTATTGACGATGAAACACAGAAATTGCATCGGAATTAAATACAAAAGGCACAATGCCGACATAAGTACATGAAGACCGACTCTTCCTACTGACTATGTTGTAAACCATTCCTGTGACACTAGTTATAGATTCCGATGCTTAACTCCAAGTTTACTGTATCCCTTTGACCTTCTTATTGACGATGAAACACAGAAATTGCAACTGAATTAAATAAAAAAGGCACAATGCCAACTTAAGTACAAGAAGACTGACTCTTATTACTGACTATGTTTTGAACCATTGCTGTGACACTAGTTATAGATTCCGATGCTTCACTTGAGGTTTACTGTATCCCTTGGACCTTCTTATTGACGATGAAACACAGAAATTGCATCGGAATTAAACACAAAAGGCACAATGCCGACTTAAGTACAAGAAGACTGACTCATCTTACTGTCTATGTTTTGAACCATTCCTGTGACACTAGTTATAGATTCCGATGCTTCACTTTAGGTTTACTGTATCCCTTGGACCTTCTTGTTGACGATCAAACACAGAAATTGCATCGGAATTAAACACAAAAGGCACAAAGCCGATTTAAGTACAAAACGACTGACTCTTCTTACTGACTATGTTTTGAACCATTCCTGTGACACTAGTTATAGATTACGATGCTTCACTTCTGGTTTACTGTATCCCTCTGACCTTCTTATTGTCGATGAAACACAGAAATTGCTTCGGAATTAAATACAAAAGGCACAATGCCGACTTAAGTACAAGAAGACAGACTCTTTTTACTGACTAAGTTTTGAACTATTCCTGTGACACTAGTTATAGATTCGGATGCTTCACTTCAGGTTTACTGTATCCCACTGACCATCTTATTGACGATGAAACACAGAAATTGCATCGGAATTAAATAAAAAAAGGCACAATGATGACTTAAGTACAAGAAGACTGACTGTTTTTACTGACTATGATTTGAACCATTCCTGTGACACTAGTTATAGATTGCGATGCTTCACTTCAGGTTTACTGTATCCCTTTGATTTTCTTATTGACGATGAAACACAGAAATTGCATCGGAATTAAATACAAAAGGCACAATGCCGACATAAGTACAAGAAGACTGACTCTTCTTCCTGTCTATGTTTAGAACCATTCCTGTGACACTATTTATAGATTACGATGCTTCACTTCAGGTTTACTGTATCCCTTGGACCTTCTTATTGACGATGAAACACAGAAATTGCATCGGAATTAAATACAAGAGGTACAATGCCGACTTAAGTACAAGAAGACTGACTCTTCCTACTGTCTATGTTTTGAACCATTCCTGTGACACTAGTTATAAATTCCGATGCTTCACTTCAGGTTTACTGTATCCCTCTGACCTTCTTATTGACGATGAAACACTGAAATTGCTTCGGAATGAAATAGAAACGCCACAATGCCTACTTAAGTACAAGAAGACTGACTCTTCTTACTGGCTATGTTTATAACCATTCCTGTGACACTAGTAATAGATTCCGATGCTTGACTTCTGTTTTACTGTATCCCTCTGACCTTCATATTGACGATGAAACACAGAAATTGCATCGGAATTAAATACGAAAGGCACAATGCCGACTTAAGTACAAGAAGACTGACTCTTCTTACTGACTATGTTTTGAACCATTCCTGTGACACTAGTTATAGATTGCGATGCTTCACTTCAGGTTTACTGTATCCCTTGACATTCTTATTGACGATGAAACACAGAAATTGCATCGGAATTAAATACAAAAGGCACAATGCCGACTTAAGCACAAGAAGTATGACTCTTCTTACTGTCTATGTTTGAACCATTCCTGTGACACAAGTTATAGATTCCGATGCTTCACTTCAGGTTTACTGTATTCCTTGGACCTTCTTATTGACGCTGAAACACAGAAACTGTATCGGAATTAAATACAAAAGGCACAATGTCGACTTAAGTACAAGAAGACTGACTCTTCTATTGTCTATGGTTTGAACCATTCCTGTGACACTAGTTATAGATTCCGATGCTTCACTTGAGGTTTACTCGATCCCTTGGACCTTCTTATTGACGATGAAACACAGAAATTGCATCGGAATTAAATACAAAAGGCACAATGCCGACATAAGTACATGAAGACCGACTCTTCCTACTGACTATGTTGTGAACCATTCCTGTGACACTAGTTATAGATTCCGATGCTTCACTTCAGGTTTACTGTATCCCTCTGACCTTCTTATTGACGATGAAACACACAAATTGCATCGGAATTAAATACAAAAGGCACAATGCCATTTAAGAACAAGAAGACTGACTCGTATTAGTGACTATGTTTTGAACCATTCCTGTGACACTTGTTATAAATTCCGATGCTTCACATCAGGTTTACTTATCCCTCTGACAATACTGCCGATAAAACACAGAAATTGCATCGGAATAAAATAAAAAAGGCACAATGCCAACTTAGGGACAAGAAGACTGACAGTTCTTACTGACTATGTTTTGAACCATTCCTGTGACCCTAGTTATAGATTGCGATGCTTAACTTCAGGTTTACTGAATCCCTTGACCTTCTTATTGACGATGAAACACAGAAATTGCATCGGATTTAAATACAAAAGGCACAATGCCGACTTAAGCACAAGAAGACTGACTCTTCTTACTGTCTATGCTTTGAACCATTCCTGTGACACTAGTTACAGATTCCGATGCTTCACTTCAGGTTTACTGTATCCCTCTGACCTTCTTATGGACGATGAAACACAGAAATTGCATCGGAATTAAATAGAAACGTCACAATGCCTACTTAAGTACAAGAAGACTGACTCTTCTTACTGGCTATGATTTGAACCATTCCTGTGACACTAGTTATATATTCCGATGCTTAACTCCATGTTTACTTTATCCCTTGGACTTTCTTATTGACGATGAAACACAGAAATTGCATCGGAATTAAATAAAAAAAGGCAGAATGCCGACTTAGGGACAAGAAGACTAACTGTTCTTACTGACTATGTTTTGAACCATTCCTGTGACACTAGTTATAGATTCCGATGCTTCACTTCAGGTTTATTGTATCCCTCTGACCTTCCTATTGACGATGAAACACAGAAATTGCATCGGAAATAAATAGAAAAGGCACAATGTCGACTTAAGTACAAGAAGACTGACTCTTCTTAATGTCTATGTTTTGAACCATTCCTGTGACACTAGTTATAGATTCCGATGCTTAACTCCATGTTTACTGTATCCCTTGGACCTTCTTATTGTCGATGAAACACAGAAATTGCAACTGAATTAAATAGAAAAGGCACAATGCCAACTTAAGTACAAGAAGACTGACTCTTATTACTGACTATGTTTTGAACCATTCCTGTGACACTAGTTATAGATTCCGATGCTTCACTTAAGGTTTACTGTATCCCTTGGACCTTCGTATTGACGATGAAACACAGAAATTGCATCGGAATTCAACACAAAAGGCACAATGCCGACTTAAGTACAAGAAGACTGACTCTTCTTACTGACTATGCTTTGAACCATTCCTGTGACACTAGGTATAGATTCTGATGCTTCACTTCAGGTTTACTGTACCCCTCTGACCTTCTTATTGACGATGAAACTCAAAAATTGCATCGGAATTAAATACAAAGGGCACAATGCCGACTTAAGTACAAGAAGACTGACACTTTTTACTGACTATGTTTTGAACCATTCCTGTGACACTAGTTATATTTTCGGATGCTTGACTTCAGGTTTACTGTATCCCTCTGACCTTCTCATTGACGATGAAACACAGAATTTGCATCCGAATTAAATAGAAAAAGCACAATGCCGACTTAAGTACAAGACGACTGACTTTTCTTACTGTCTATGTTTGAACCATTCCTGTGACACTAGTTATAGAATCCGATGCTTCACTTCAGGTTTACTGTATCCCTAGGACTTTCTTATTGACGATGAAACACAGAAATTGCATCGGAATTACATACAAAAGGCACAATGCCGACTTAAGTACAAGAAACTGACTCTTCTTACTGACTAAGCTTTGAACCATCCCTGTGACACTAGTTATAGATCCCGATGCTTCACTTCAGGTTTACTCTATCCCTCTGACCTTCGTATTGACGATGAAACACAGAAAGTGCATCGGAATTAAATAGAAACGCCACAATGCCTACTTAAGTACAAGAAGAATGACTCTTCTTACTGGCTATGTTTATAACCATTCCTGTGACACTAGATATAGATTCCGATGCTTGACTTCAGTTTTACTGTATCCCTCTGACCTTCATATTGACGATGAAACACAGAAATTGCATCGGAATTAAATACGAAAGGCACAATGCCGACTTAAGTACAAGAAGACTGACTCTTCTTACTGACTATGTTTGAACCATTCCTGTGACACTAGTTATAGATTGCGATGGTTCACTTCAGGTTTGCTGTATCCCTTGACATTCTTATTGACGATGAAACACAGAAATTGCATCGGAATTAAATACAAAAGGCACAATGCCGACTTAAGCACAAGAAGACTGACTCTTCTAACTGTCTATGCTTTGAACCATTCCTGTGACACTAGTTATAGATTCCGATGCTTCACTTCAGGTTTACTGTATTCCTTGGACCTTCTTATTGACGATGAAACACAGAAATTGCATCGGAATTAAATACAAAAGGCACAATGCCGACATAAGTACATGAAGACCGACTCTTCCTACTGACTATGTTGTAAACCATTCCTGTGACACTAGTTATAGATTCCGATGCTTAACTCCAAGTTTACTGTATCCCTTTGACCTTCTTATTGACGATGAAACACAGAAATTGCAACTGAATTAAATAAAAAAGGCACAATGCCAACTTAAGTACAAGAAGACTGACTCTTATTACTGACTATGTTTTGAACCATTGCTGTGACACTAGTTATAGATTCCGATGCTTCACTTGAGGTTTACTGTATCCCTTGGACCTTCTTATTGACGATGAAACACAGAAATTGCATCGGAATTAAACACAAAAGGCACAATGCCGACTTAAGTACAAGAAGACTGACTCATCTTACTGTCTATGTTTTGAACCATTCCTGTGACACTAGTTATAGATTCCGATGCTTCACTTTAGGTTTACTGTATCCCTTGGACCTTCTTGTTGACGATCAAACACAGAAATTGCATCGGAATTAAACACAAAAGGCACAAAGCCGATTTAAGTACAAAACGACTGACTCTTCTTACTGACTATGTTTTGAACCATTCCTGTGACACTAGTTATAGATTACGATGCTTCACTTCTGGTTTACTGTATCCCTCTGACCTTCTTATTGTCGATGAAACACAGAAATTGCTTCGGAATTAAATACAAAAGGCACAATGCCGACTTAAGTACAAGAAGACAGACTCTTTTTACTGACTAAGTTTTGAACTATTCCTGTGACACTAGTTATAGATTCGGATGCTTCACTTCAGGTTTACTGTATCCCACTGACCATCTTATTGACGATGAATTACAGAAATTGCATCGGAATTAAATAAAAAAAGTCACAATGCCGACTTAAGTACAAGATGACTGACTGTTCTTACTGACTATGATTTGAACCATTCCTGTGACACTAGTTATAGATTGCGATGCTTCACTTCAGGTTTACTGTATCCCTTTGATTTTCTTATTGACGATGAAACACAGAAATTGCATCGGAATTAAATACAAAAGGCACAATGCCGACATAAGTACAAGAAGACTGACTCTTCTTCCTGTCTATGTTTAGAACCATTCCTGTGACACTATTTATAGATTACGATGCTTCACTTCAGGTTTACTGTATCCCTTGGACCTTCTTATTGACGATGAAACACAGAAATTGCATCGGAATTAAATACAAGAGGTACAATGCCGACTTAAGTACAAGAAGACTGACTCTTCCTACTTTCTATGTTTTGAACCATTCCTGTGACACTAGTTATAAATTCCGATGCTTCACTTCAGGTTTACTGTACCCCTCTGACCTTCTTATTGACGATGAAACTCAAAAATTGCATCGGAATTAAATACAAAGGGCACAATGCCGACTTAAGTACAAGAAGACTGACTCTTTTTACTGACTATGTTTTGAACCATTCCTGTGACACTAGTTATATTTTCGGATGCTTGACTTCAGGTTTACTGTATCCCTCTGACCTTCTCATTGACGATGAAACACAGAATTTGCATCCGAATTAAATAGAAAAAGCACAATGCCGACTTAAGTACAAGACGACTGACTTTTCTTACTGTCTATGTTTTGAACCATTCCTGTGACACTAGTTATAGAATCCGATGCTTCACTTCAGGTTTACTGTATCCCTAGGACCTTCTTATTGACGATGAAACACAGAAATTGCATCGGAATTACATACAAAAGGCACAATGCCGACTTAAGTACAAGAAACTGACTCTTCTTACTGACTAAGCTTTGAACCATCCCTGTGACACTAGTTATAGATCCCGATGCTTCACTTCAGGTTTACTCTATCCCTCTGACCTTCGTATTGACGATGAAACACAGAAAGTGCATCGGAATTAAATAGAAACTCCACAATGCCTACTTAAGTACAAGAAGAATGACTCTTCTTACTGGCTATGTTTATAACCATTCCTGTGACACTAGATATAGATTCCGATGCTTGACTTCAGTTTTACTGTATCCCTCTGACCTTCATATTGACGATGAAACACAGAAATTGCATCGGAATTAAATACGAAAGGCACAATGCCGACTTAAGTACAAGAAGACTGACTCTTCTTACTGACTATGTTTGAACCATTCCTGTGACACTAGTTATAGATTGCGATGCTTCACTTCAGGTTTGCTGTATCCCTTGACATTCTTATTGACGATGAAACACAGAAATTGCATCGGAATTAAATACAAAAGGCACAATGCCGACATAAGTACATGAAGACCGACTCTTCCTACTGACTATGTTGTGAACCATTCCTGTGACACTAGTTATAGATTCCGATGCTTAACTCCATGTTTACTGTATCCCTTTGACCTTCTTATTGTCGATGAAACACAGAAATTGCAACTGAATTAAATAGAAAAGGCACAATGCCAACTTAAGTACAAGAAGAGTGACTCTTATTACTGACTATGTTTTGAACCATTGCTGTGACACTAGTTATAGATTCCGATGCTTCACTTGAGGTTTACTGTATCCCTTGGACCTTCTTATTGACGATGAAACACAGAAATTGCATCGGATTTAAACACAAAAGGCACAATGCCAACTTAAGTACAAGAAGACTGACTCATCTTACTGTCTATGTTTTGAACCATTCCTGTGACACTAGTTATAGATTCCGATGCTTCACTTTAGGTTTACTGTATCCCTTGGACCTTCTTGTTGACGATCAAACACAGAAATTGCATCGGAATTAAACACAAAAGGCACAAAGCCGATTTAAGAACAAAACGACTGACTCTTCTTACTGACTATGTTTTGAACCATTCCTGTGACACTAGTTATAGATTACGATGCTTCACTTCTGGTTTACTGTATCCCGCTGACCTTCTTATTGTCGATGAAAGACAGAAATTGCTTCGGAATTAAATACAAAAGGCACAATGCCGACTTAAGTACAAGAAGACAGACACTTTTTAATGACTAAGTTTTGAACTATTCCTGTAACACTAGTTATAGATTCGGATGCTTCACTTCAGGTTTACTGTATCCCACTGACCTTCTTATTGACGATGAAACACAGAAATTGCATCGGAATTAAATAAAAAAAGGCACAATGCCGACTTAAGTACAAGAAGACTGACTGTTCTTACTGACTATGATTTGAACCATTCCTGTGACACTAGTTATAGATTGCGATGCTTCACTTCGGGTTTACTGTATCCCTTTGATCTTCTTATTGACGATGAAACACAGAAATTGCAACGGAATTAAATACAAAAGGCACAATGCCGACATAAGTACAAGAAGACTGACTCTTCTTCCTGTCTATGTTTAGAACCATTCCTGTGACACTATTTATAGATTACGATGCTTCACTTCAGGTTTACTGTATCCCTTGGACCTTCTTATTGACGATGAAACACAGAAATTGCATTGGAATTAAATACAAAAGGTACAATGCCGACTTAAGTACAAGAAGACTGACTCTTCTTACTGTCTATGTTTTGAACCATTCCTGTGACACTAGTTATAGATTCCGATGCTTCACTCCAAGTATACTATATCCCTTGGACCTTCTTATTGACGATGAAACACAGAAATTGCATCGGAATTAATTACAAAATGCACAATGCCGACTGAAGTACAAGAAGACTGACTCTATTTACTGACTATGTTTTGAACCATTCCTGTGACCTTAGTTATGGATTTGGATGCTTCACTTCAGGTTTACTGTATCCCCCTGACCTTCTTATTGACGATGAAACACAGAAATTGCGTCGGAATTGAATACAAAAGCCACAATGCCGACTTAAGTACAAGAAGACTGAGTCTTCTAATGTCTATGGTTTGAACCATTCCTGTGACACTAGTAATAGATTCCGATGCTTCACTTCAGGTTTACTGTATCCCTTGGACCTTCTTATTGACGATGAAACACAGAAATTGCACCGGAATTAAATACAAAAGGCACAATGCCGACATAAGTACATGAAGACCGACTCTTCCTACTGACTATGTTGTGAACCATTCCTGTGACACTAGTTATTGATTCCGATGCTTCACTTCACGTTTACTGTATCCCTCTGACCTTCTTAGTGACGATGAAACACAGAAATTGCATCGGAATTAAATACAAAAGGCAAAATGCCATTTAAGAACAAGAAGACTGACTCGTATTAGTGACTATGTTTTGAACCATTCCTGTGACACTAGTTATAGATTCCGATGCTTCACTTCAGGTTTACTTATCCCTCTGACAATACTGCCGATAAAACACAGAAATTGCATCGGAATAAAATAAAAAAGGCACAATGCCAACTTAGGGACAAGAAGACTGACTGTTCTTACTGACTATGTTTTGAACCATTCCTGTGACACTAGTTATAGATTGCGATGCTTAACTTCAGGTTTACTGTATCCCTTGACCTTCTTATTGACGATGAAACACAGAAATTGCATCGGATTTAAATACAAAAGGCACAATGCCGACTGAAGCACAAGAAGACTGACTCTTCTTACTGTCTATGCTTTGAACCATTCCTGTGACACTAGTTACAGATTCCGATGCTTCACGTCAGGTTTACTGTATCCCTCTGACCTTCTTATTGACGATGAAACACAGAAATTGCATCGGAATTAAATAGAAACGTCACAATGCCTACTTAAGTACAAGAAGACTGACTCTTCTTACTGGCTATGATTTGAACCATTCCTGTGACACTAGTTATATATTCCGATGCTTAACTCCATGTTTACTTTATCCCTTGGACCTTCTTATTGACGATGAAACACAGAAATTGCATCGGAATTAAATAATAGAGGCAGAATGCCGACTAAGGGACAAGAAGACTAACTGTTCTTACTGACTATGTTTTGGACCATTCTTGTGACACTAGTTATAGATTCCGATGCTTCACTTCAGGTTTATTGTATCCCTCTGACCTTCCTATTGACGATGAAACACAGAAATTGCATCGGAAATAAATAGAAAAGGCACAATGTCGACTTAAGTACAAGAAGACTGACTCTTCTTACTGTCTATGTTTTGAACCATTCCTGTGACACTAGTTATAGATTCCGATGCTTAACTCCATGTTTACTGTATCCCTTGGACCTTCTTATTGTCGATGAAACACAGAAATTGCAACTGAATTAAATAGAAAAGGCACAATGCCAACTTAAGTACAAGAAGACTGACTCTTATTACTGACTATGTTTTGAACCATTCCTGTGACACTAGTTATAGATTCCGATGCTTCACTTGAGGTTTACTGTATCCCTTGGACCTTCGTATTGACGATGAAACACAGAAATTGCATCGGAATTCAACACAACAGGCACAATGCCGACTTAAGTACAAGAAGACTGACTCTTCTTGCTGACTATGCTTTGAACCATTCCTGTGACACTAGGTATAGATTCTGATGCTTCACTTCAGGTTTACTGTACCCCTCTGACCTTCTTATTGACGATGAAACTCAAAAATTGCATCGGAATTAAATACAAAGGGCACAAAGCCGACTTAAGTACAAGAAGACTGACTCTTTTTACTGACTATGTTTTGAACCATTCCTGTGACACTAGTTATATTTTCGGATGCTTGACTTCGGGTTTACTGTATCCCTCTGACCTTCTCATTGACGATGAAACACAGAATTTGCATCCGAATTAAATAGAAAAAGCACAATGCCGACTTAAGTACAAGACGACTGACTTTTCTTACTGTCTATGTTTTGAACCATTCCTGTGACACTAGTTATAGAATCCGATGCTTGACTTCAGGTTTACTGTATCCCTAGGACCTTCTTATTGACGATGAAACACAGAAATTGCATCGGAATTAAATACAAAAGGCACAATGCCGACTTAAGTACAAGAAACTGACTCTTCTTACTGACTAAGCTTTGAACCATCCCTGTGACACTAGTTATAGATCCCGATGCTTCACTTCAGGTTTACTCTATCCCTCTGACCTTCGTATTGACGATGAAACACAGAAAGTGTATCGGAATTAAATAGAAACGCCACAATGCCTACTTAAGTACAAGAAGAATGACTCTTCTCACTGGCTATGTTTATAACCATTCCTGTGACACTAGGTATAGATTCCGATGCTTGACTTCAGTTTTACTGTATCCCTCTGACCTTCATATTGACGATGAAACACAGAAATTGCATCGGAATTAAATACGAAAGGCACAATGCCGACTTAAGTACAAGAAGACTGACTCTTCTTACTGACTATGTTTGAACCATTCCTGTGACACTAGTTATAGATTGCGATGCTTCACTTCAGGTTGGCTGTATCCCTTGACATTCTTATTGACGATGAAACACAGAAATTGCATCGGAATTAAATACAAAAGCAACAATGCCGACTTAAGCACAAGAAGACTGACTCTTCTTACTGTCTATGCTTTGAACCATCCTGTGACACTAGTTATAGATTCCGATGCTTCACTTCAGGTTTACTGTATTCCTTGGACCTTCTTATTGACGATGAAACACAGAAATTGCAACGGAATTAAATACAAAAGGCACAATGCCGACATAAGTACATGAAGACCGACTCTTCCTACTGACTATGTTGTGAACCATTCTGTGACACTAGTTATAGATTCCGATGCTTAACTCCATGTTTACTGTATCCCTTTGACCTTCTTATTGTCGATGAAACACAGAAATTGCAACTGAATTAAATAGAAAAGGCACAATGCCATCTTAAGTACAAGAAGACTGACTCTTATTACTGACTATGTTTTGAACCATTGCTGTGACACTAGTTACTAGATTCCGATGCTTCACTTGAGGTTTACTGTATCATTTGGACCTTCATATTGACGATGAATCACAAAAATTGCATCGGAATTAAATAGAAAAGGCACAATGCCGACTTAAAGTACAAGAAGACTGACTTTTCTTACTGTCTATGTTTTGAGCCATTCCTGTGACACTAGTTATAGATTCCGATGCTTCACTTCAGGCTTACTGTATCCCTTGTACCTTCTTATTGACGATGAAACTCCGAAATTGCATCGGAAATAAATACAAAAAGGCACAATGCCGACTTAAGGACAAGGAAGACTGACTCTTCTTACTGACTATGTTTTGAAGCATTCCTGTGACACTAGCTATAGATTCCGATGCTTCATTTCAGGTTTACTGTATCCCTCTGACTTTCTTATTGACGATGAAACACAGAAATGGCGTCGGAATTAAATACAAAAGGCACAATGCCAGACTTAAGTACACGAAGACTGACTCCTCCTACTGTCTATGATTTGAACCATTCCTGTGAAACTAGTTATACATTCCGATGCTTCACTTGAGGGTTACTGTATCCCTTGGACCTTCTTATTGACTATGAAACACAGAAATTGCATCGCAATTAAACACAAAAGGCGCAATGCAGACTTAGGTACATAAAGACTGACTCTTCTTACTGTCTATGTTTTGAACTATTCTTGATACACTAGTTATAGATTCCGATGCTTCACTTCAGGTTTACGGTATCCCTTGGACCTTCTTATTGACGATGAAACACAGAATATTCATCGGGAATTAAATACAAAAAGGCACAATGCCGACTTAAGGACAAGAAGACTGACTCTTCTTATTGACAATGTTTTAAACCATTCCGGTGACACTAGCTATAGATTTCGATGCTTCTCTTCAGGTTTACTGTATCTCTCTGACTTTCTTATTGACGATGAAACACAAAATGGCATCGGAATTAAATACAAAAAGGCACATTGCCGACTTAAGTACAAGAAGACTGACTCTTCCTACTGTCTATGTTTTGAACCATTCATGTGACACTAGTTATAGATTCCGATGCTTCACTTGAGGTTTACTGTATCACTCTGACCTTCTTATTGACGATGAAACACAGAAACTGCATCGGAATTAAATAGAAATCGCCACAATTCAACTTAGGTACCAAGAAGACTGACTCTTCACTTCATACTGGCTATGTTTTGAACCATTCCTGTGACACTAGTTATAGATTCTGATGCTTGACTTCAGTTTTTCTGTATCCCTTGGACCATCTTATTGACGATGAAACACAGAAATTGCATCGGAATTAAATACAAAAGGCACAATGACGACTTAAGTACAAGACGACTGACTTTTCTTACTGTCTATGTTTTGAACCATTCCTTTGACACTAGTTATAGAATCCGATGCTTCACTTCAGATTTACTGTATACCGTGGACCTTCTTATTGGCGATGAAACACAAAAATTGCGTCGGAATTAAATACAACAGGCACAATGCCGACTTACGGACAAGAAGACTGACTCTTCTTACTGAACCATTCCTGTGACACTAGCTATTGTTTCCGATGCATCACTTCAGGTTTACTGTATCCCTTCGACCTTCTTTTTGACGATGAAAGACAGAAATTGCATCGTAATTAAATACAAAGGGCACAATGCCGACTTAAGTACAAAACGACTGACTTTTCTTACTGTCTATGTTTTGAACCATTCCTGTGACACTAGTTATAGAATCTGATGCTTCACTTCAGGTTTACTGTATCCCTTGGACCTTCTTATTGGCGATGAAACACAGAAATTGCATCGGAATTAAATACAAAAGGCACAATGCCGACGTAAGGGCAAGAAGACTGACTCTTCTTACTGACTATGTTTTGAACCATTCCTGTGACACTAGCTATAGATTCCGATGCTTCACTTCAGGTTTACTTTATCCCTCTGACTTTCTTATTGACGATGAAACAGAGAAATGGCATCGGAATTTAATACAAAAGGCACAATGCGAACTTAACTACAAGAAGACTGACTCTTCCTACTGTCTAGGTTTTGAACCATTCCTGTGAAACTAGTTATAGATTCCCATGCTTCACTTGAGGTTTACTGTATCCCTTGGAATTTCTTATTGACTATGAATCATAGAAATTGCTTCGGAATTAAACACAAAAAGCACAAGGGAGACTTAGGTACATAAAGACTGACTCTTCATACTGACTATGTTTTCAACCATTCCTATGACATTAGTTATAGATTCCGATGCTTCAATTCAGGTTTACTGTATCCCTCTGACATTATTATTGACGATGAAACACAGAAATTGCATTGGAATTAAAAACAAAAGGCACAATGCCGACTGAAGTACAAGAACATTGACTCTATTTACTGACTATGTTTTGAACCATTCCTGTGACACTAGTTATGGATTCGGATGCTTCACTTCATGTTCACTGTATCCCCCTGACCTTCTTATTGACGATGAAACACAGAAATTGCATCGGAATTAAATACAAAAGGCACAATGCCGATTTAAGTACAAGACGACTGACTTTTCGTACTGTCTATGTTATGAAACATTCTTGTGACACTAGTCATAGATTCCGATGCTTCACTTTAAGTTTACTGTATCCCTTGGACCTTCTTATTGACGATGAATAAACAGAAATTGCATCGGAATTAAATACAAAATGCACAATGACGACTTAAGTACAAGAAGACTGACTCTTCTTACTGACTTCGTTTTGAACCATTCCTGTGACACTAGTTATAGATCCCGATGATTCACTTCAGGTTTACTGTATCCCTCTGACCTTCTTATTGACGATGAAACACAGAAACTGCATCGGCATTAAATAGTAACGCCAAAATTCCTACTTAGGTACAAGAAGACTGACTCTTCTTACTGGCTATGTTTTGATCCATTCCTGTGACACTAGTTATAGATTCCGATGCTTGACTTCAGTTTTTCTGTATCCCTTGGACCTTCTTATTGACGATGAAACCCAGAAATTGCATCGGAATTAAATACAAAAGGCACAATGCCGACTTAGGTACAAGAAGACTGACTCTTCTTACTGACTGTGTTTGAACCATTCCTGTGACACTAGTTATAGATTGCGATGCTTCATTTCAGGTTTAATGTATCCCTCTGACCTTCTTATTGACGATGAAACACAGAAATTGCATCGGAATTAAATACAAAAGGCACTATGCCGACTTAAGTACAAGAAGACTGACTCTTCTTACTGGCTCTGTTTTGAACCATTCCTGTGACACTAGTTATAGATCCCGATGCTTGACTTCAGTTTTTCTGTATCCCTTGCACCTTCTTATTGACGATGAAACACAGAATATTCATCGGAATTAAATACAAAAGGCGCAATGCCGACTTAAGGACAAGATGACTGACTCTTCTTATTGACTATGTTTTGAACCATTTCGGTGACACTAGCTATAGATTCTGATGCTTCACTTCAGGTTTACTGTATCCCTTTGACTTTCTTATTGAAAATGAAACTCAGAAATGGCATCGGAATTAAATACAAAAGGCACATTGCCGACTTAAGTACAAGAAGACTGACTCTTCCTACTGTCTATGTTTTGAACCATTCCTGTGACACTAGTTATAGATTCCGATGCTTCACTTGAGGTTTACTGTATCTCTTGGACCTTCTTATTGACGATGAAACACAGAAATTGCGTTGGATTTTAATACACAAGGCACAATGCCGACTTAAGAACATGAAGACCGACTCTTCCTACTGACTATGCTTTGAACCATTCCTGTGACACTAGTTATAGATTCCGATGCTTCACTTGAGGTTTACTGTATCCCTTGGACTTTCTTATTGACTATGAATCATAGAAATTGCATCGGAATTAAACACAAAAGGCACAAGGGAGGCTTAGGTACATAAAGACTGACTCTTCATACTGACTATGATTTGAACCATTCCTGTGACATTAGTTATAGATTCCGATGCTTCACTTCAGGTTTACTGTATCCCTCTGACCTTCTTATTGACGATGAAACACAGAAATTGCATCGGAATTAAATACAAAAGGCACAATGCCGACTGAAGTACAAGAAGATTGACTCCATTTACTGACTATGTTTTGAACCATTCCTGTGACACTAGTTATAGATTCCGATGCTTGACTTCAGTTTTACTGTATCCCTCTGACCTTCATATTGACGATGAAACACAGAAGTTGCATCCGAATTAAATACGAAAGGCACAATGCCGACTTAAGTACAAGAAGACTGACTCTTCTTACTGACTATGTTTTGAACCATTCCTGTGACACTAGTTATAGATTCCGATGCTTGACTTCAGTTTTTCTGTATCCCTTGGACCTTCTTATTGACGATGAAACACAGAAATTGCATCGGAATTAAATACAAAAGGAACAATGCCGACTTAAGTACAAGAAGACTGACTCTTCTTACTGACTATGTTTGAACCATTCCTGTGACACTACTTATAGATTGCGATGCTTCATTTCAGGTTTACTGTATCCCTCTGACCTTCTTATTGACGATGAAACACAGAAATTGCATCGGAATTATATACAAAAGGCACAATGCCGACTTAAGTACAAGAAGACTGACACTTCTTACTGGCTATGTTTTGAACCATTCCTGTGACACTAGTTATAGATTCCGATGCTTGACTTCAGTTTTTCTGTATCCCTTGCACCTTCTTATTGACGATGAAACACAGAATATTCATCGGAATTAAATACAAAAGGCACAATGCCGACTTAAGGACAAGATGACTGACTCTTCTTATTGACTATGTTTTGAACCATTTCGGTGACACTAGCTATAGATTCTGATGCTTCACTTCAGGTTTACTGTATCCCTCTGACTTTCTTATTGACGATGAAACACAGAAATGGCATCGGAATTAAATACAAAAGGCACATTGCCGACTTAAGTACAAGAAGACTGACTTATCCTACTGTCTATGTTTGAACCATTCCTGTGACACTAGTTATAGATTCCGATGGTTCACTTGAGGTTTACTGTATCCCTTGGACCTTCTTATTGACGATGAAACACAGAAATTGCGTCGGATGTTAATACAAAAGGCACAATGCCGACCTAAGTACATGATGACCGACTCTTCCTACTGACTATGCTTTGAACCATTCCTGTGACACTAGTTATAGATTCCTATGCTTCACTTGAGGTTTACTGTATCCCTTGGACCTTCTTATTGACGATGAAACACAGAAATTGCATCGGAATTAAATACAAAAGGCACAATGCCGACTTAAGTACAAGAAAACTGACTCATCTTACTGTCTATGTTTTGAACCATTCCTGTGACACTAGTTATAGATTCCGATGCTTCACTTCAGGTTTACTGTATCCCTTGGACCTTCTTATTGACGATGAAACACAGAAATTGCATCGGAATTAAACACAAAAGGCACAATGCCGACTTAAGTACAAGAAGACTGACTCTTCTTACTGACTATGCTTTGAACCATTCCTGTGACACTAGATATAGATTCCGATGCTTCACTTCAGGTTTACTGTACCCCTCTGACCTTCTTATTGACGATGAAACTCAAAAATTGCATCGGAATTAAATATAAAGGGCACAATGCCGACTTAAGTACAAGAAGACTGACTCTTTTTACTGACTATGTTTTGAACCATTCTTGTGACACTAGTTATATTTTCGGATGCTCGACTTCAGGTTTCCTGTATCCCTCTGACCTTCTTATTGACGATCAAACACAGAAATTGCATCGGAATGAAATAGAAACGCCACAATGCCTACTTAAGTACAAGAAGACTGACTCTTCTTACTGGCTATGTTTATAACCATTCCTGTGACACTAGTAATAGATTCCGATGCTTGACTTCAGTTTTACTGTATCCCTCTGACCTTCATATTGACGATGAAACACAGAAATTGCATCGGAATTAAATACGAAAGGCACAATGCCGACTTAAGTACAAGAAGACTGACTCTTCTTACTGACTATGTTTTGAACCATTCCTGTGACACTAATTATAGATTGCGATGCTTCACTTCAGGTTTACTGTATCCCTTGACATTCTTATTGACGATGAAACACAGAAATTGCATCGGAATTAAATACAAAAGGCACAATGCCGACTTAAGCACAAGAAGACTGACTCTTCTTACTGTCTATGCTTTGAACCATTCCTGTGACACAAGTTATAGATTCCGATGCTTCACTTCAGGTTTACTGTATTCCTTGGACCGTCTTATTGACGATGAAACACAGAAATTGCATCGGAATTAAATACAAAAGGCACAATGTCGACTTAAGTACAAGAAGACTGACTCTTCTATTGTCTATGGTTTGAACCATTCCTGTGACACTAGTTATAGATTCCGATGCTTCACTTCAAGTTTACTGGATACCTTGGACCTTCTTATTGACGATGAAACACAGAAACTGCATCGGAATTAAATACAAAAGGCACAATGCCGACATAAGTACATGAAGACCGACTCTTCCTACTGACTATGTTGTGAACCATTCCTGTGACACTAGTTATAGATTCCGATGCTTCACTTCAGGTTTACTGTATCCCTCTGACCTTCTTATTGACGATGAAACACAGAAATTGCATCGGAATTAAATACAAAAGGCACAATGCCATTTAAGAACAAGAAGACTGACTCGTATTAGTGACTATGTTTTGAACCATTCGTGTGACACTAGTTATAGATTCCGATGCTTCACTTCAGGTTTACTTATCCCTCTGACAATACTGCCGATAAAACACAGAAATTGCATCGGAATTAAATAAAAAAGGCACAATGCCAACTTAGGGACAAGAAGACTGACTGTTCTTACTGACTATGTTTTGAACCATTCCTGTGACACTAGTTATAGATTGCGATGCTTAACTTCAGGTTTACTGTATCCCTTGACCTTCTTATTGACGATGAAACACAGAAATTGCATCGGATTTAAATACAAAAGGCACAATGCCGACTTAAGCACAAGAAGACTGACTCTTCTTACTGTCTATGCTTTGAACCATTCCTGTGACACTAGTTAAGAATTCCGATGTTTCACTTCAGGTTTACTGTATCCCTCTGACCTTCTTATTGACGATGAAACACAGAAATTGCATCGGAATTAAATAGAAACGCCACAATGCCTACTTAAGTACAAGAAGACTGACTCTTCTTACTATCTATGATTTGAACCATTCCTGTGACACTAGTTATATATTCCGATGCTTAACTCCATGTTTACTTTATCCCTCGGACCTTCTTGATGACGATGAAACACAGAAATTGCATCGGAATTAAATAAAAAAGGCAGAATGCCGACTTAGGGACGAGAAGACTAACTGTTCTTACTGACTATGTTTTGAACCATTCCTGTGACACCAGTTATAGATTCCGATGCTTCACTTCAGGTTTATTGTATCCCTCTGACCTTCCTATTGACGATGAAACACAGAAATTGCATCGGAAATAAATAGAAAAGGCACAATGTCGACTTAAGTACAAGAAGACTGACTCTTCTTACTGTCTATGTTTTGAACCATTCCTGTGACACTAGTTATAGATTCCGATTCTTAACTCCATGTTTACTGTATCCCTTGGACCTTCTTATTGTCGATGAAACACAGAAATTGCAACTGAATGAAATAGAAAAGGCACATTGCCAACTTAAGTACTAGAAGACTGACTCTTATTACTGACTATGTTTTGAACCATTCCTGTGACACTAGTTATAGATTCCGATGCTTCACTTGAGGTTTACTGTATCCCTTGGACCTTCCTATTGACGATGAAACACAGAAATTGCATCGGAATTCAACACAAAAGGCACAATGCCGACTTAAGTACAAGAAAACTGACTCTTCTTACTGACTATGCTTTGAACCATTCCTGTGACACTAGGTATAGATTCTGATGCTTCACTTCAGGTTTACTGTACCCCTCTGACCTTCTTATTGACGATGAAACTCAAAAATTGCATCGGAATTAAACACAAAGGGCGCAATGCCGACTTAAGTACAAGAAGACCGACTCTTTTTACTGACTATGTTTTGAACCATTCCTGTGACACTAGTTATATTTTCGGAAGCTTGACTTCAGGTTTACTGTATCCCTCTGACCTTCTCATTGACGATGAAACACAGAATTTGCAACCGAATTAAATAGAAAAAGCACAATGCCGACTTAAGTACAAGACGACTGACTTTTCTTACTGTCTATGTTTTGAACCATTCCTGTGACACTAGTTATAGAATCCGATGCTTCACTTCAGGTTTACTGTATCCCTAGGACCTTCTTATTGACGATGAAACACAGAAATTGCATCGGAATTAAATAGAAACGCCAAAATGCCTACTTAAGTACAAGAAGAATGACTCTTCTTACTGGCTATGTTTATAACCAATCCCGTGACACTAGGTATAGATTCCGATCCTTGCCTTCAGTTTTACTGTATCCCTCTGACCTTCATATTGACGATGAAACACAGAAATTGCATCGGAATTAAATACAAAAGGCACAATGCCGACTTAAGTACAAGAAACTGACTCTTCTTACTGAGTAAGCTTTGAACCATCCCTGTGACACTAGTTATAGATCCCGATGCTTCACTTCAGGTTTACTCTATCCCTCTGACCTTCGTATTGACGATGAAACGCAGAAATTGCATCGGAATTAAATAGAAACGCCAAAATGCCTACTTAAGTACAAGAAGAATGACTCTTCTTACTGGCTATGTTTATAACCAATCCCGTGACACTAGGTATAGATTCCGATCCTTGCCTTCAGTTTTACTGTATCCCTCTGACCTTCATATTGACGATGAAACACAGAAATTGCATCGGAATTAAATACGAAAGGCACAATGCCGACTTAAGTACAAGAAGACTGACTCTTCTTACTGACTATGTTTTGAACCATTCCTGTGACACTAGTTATAGATTGCGATGCTTCACTTCAGGTTTGCTGTATCCCTTGACATTCTTATTGACGATGAAACACAGAAATTGCATCGGAATTAAATACAAAAGGCACAATGCCGACTTAAGCACAAGAAGACTGACTCTTCTTACTGTCTATGCTTTGAACCATTCCTGTGACACTAGTTATAGATTCCGATGCTTCACTTCAGGTTTACTGTATTCCTTGGACCTTCTTATTGACGATGAAACACAGAAATTGCATCGGAATTAAATACAAAAGGCACAATGCCGACATAAGTACATGAAGACCGACTCTTCCTACTGACTATGTTGTGAACCATTCCTGTGACACTAGTTATAGATTCCGATGCTTCACTTGAGGTTTACTGTATCCCATGGACCTTCTTATTGACGATGAAACACAGAAATTGCATCGGAATTAAACACAAAAGGCACAAAGCCGATTTAAGTACAAAACGACTGACTCTTCTTACTGACTATGTTTTGAACCATTCCTGTGAGACTAGTTATAGATTACGATGCTTCACTTCTGGTTTACTGTATCCCTCTGACCTTCTTATTGTCGATGAAACACAGAAATTGCACCGGAATTAAATACAAAAGGCACAATGCCGACTTAAGTACAAGAAGACAGACTCTTTTTACTGACTAAGCTTTGAACTATTCCTGTGACACTAGTTATAGATTCGGATGCTTCACTTCAGGTTTACTGTATCCCTCTGACCTTCTTATTGACGATGAAACACAGAAATTGCATCGGAATTAAATAAAAAAATGCAAAATGCCGACTTAAGTACAAGAAGACTGACTGTTCTTACTGACTATGATTTGAACCATTCCTGTGACACTAGTTATAGATTCCGATGCTTCACTTGAGGTTTACTGGATCCCTTGGACCTTCTTATTGACGATGAAACACAGAAATTGCATCGGAATTAAATACAAAAGGCACAATGCCGACATAAGTACATGAAGACCGACTCTTCCTACTGACTATGTTGTGAACCATTCCTGTGACACTAGTTATAGATTCCGATGCTTCACTTCAGGTTTACTGTATCCCTCTGACCTTCTTAGTGACGATGAAACACAGAAATTGCATCGGAATTAAATACAAAAGGCAAAATGCCATTTAAGAACAAGAAGACTGACTCGTATTAGTGACTATGTTTTGAACCATTCCTGTGACACTAGTTATAGATTCCGATGCTTCACTTCAGGTTTACTTATCCCTCTGACAATACTGCCGATAAAACACAGAAATTGCATCGGAATAAAGTAAAAAAGGCACAATGCCAACTTAGGGACAAGAAGACTGACTGTTCTTACTGACTATGTTTTGAACCATTCCTGTGACACTAGTTATAGATTGCGATGCTTAACTTCAGGTTTACTGTATCCCTTGACCTTCTTATTGACGATGAAACACAGAAATTGCATCGGATTTATATACAAAAGGCACAATGCCGACTGAAGCACAAGAAGACTGACTCTTCTTACTGTCTATGCTTTGAACCATTCCTGTGACACTAGTTACAGATTCCGATGCTTCACGTCAGGTTTACTGTATCCCTCTGACCTTCTTATTGACGATGAAACACAGAAATTGCATCGGAATTAAATAGAAACGTCACAATGCCTACTTAAGTACAAGAAGACTGACTCTTCTTACTGGCTATGATTTGAACCATTCCTGTGACACTAGTTATATATTCCGATGCTTAACTCCATGTTTACTTTATCCCTTGGACCTTCTTATTGACGATGAAACACAGAAATTGCATCGGAATTAAATAATAAAGGCGAATGCCGACTTAGGGACAAGAAGACTAACTGTTCTTACTGACTATGTTTTTGGACCATTCTTGTGACACTAGTTATAGATTCCGATGCTTCACTTCAGGTTTATTGTATCCCTCTGACCTTCCTATTGACGATGAAACACAGAAATCGCATCGGAAATAAATAGAAAAGGCACAATGTCGACTTAAGTACAAGAAGACTGACTCTTCTTACTGTCTATGTTTTGAACCATTCCTGTGACACTAGTTATAGATTCCGATGCTTAACTCCATGTTTACTGTATCCCTTGGACCTTCTTATTGTCGATGAAACACAGAAATTGCAACTGAATTAAATAGAAAAGGCACAATGCCAACTTAAGTACAAGAAGACTGACTCTTATTACTGACTATGTTTTGAACCATTCCTGTGACACTAGTTATAGATTCCGATGCTTCACTTGAGGTTTACTGTATCCCTTGGACCTTCGTATTGACGATGAAACACAGAAATTGCATCGGAATTCAACACAACAGGCACAATGCCGACTTAAGTACAAGAAGACTGACTCTTCTTACTGACTATGCTTTGAACCATTCCTGTGACACTAGGTATAGATTCTGATGCTTCACTTCAGGTTTACTGTACCCCTCTGACCTTCTTATTGACGATGAAACTCAAAAATTGCATCGGAATTAAATACAAAGGGCACAATGCCGACTTAAGTACAAGAAGACTGACTCTTTTTACTGACTATGTTTTGAACCATTCCTGTGACACTAGTTATATTTTCGGATGCTTGACTTCAGGTTTACTGTATCCCTCTGACCTTCTCATTGACGATGAAACACAGAATTTGCATCCGAATTAAATAGAAAAAGCACAATGCCGACTTAAGTACAAGACGACTGACTTTTCTTACTGTCTGTGTTTTGAACCATTCCTGTGACACTAGTTATAGAATCCGATGCTTCACTTCAGGTTTACTGTATCCCTAGGACCTTCTTATTGACGATGAAACACAGAAATTGCATCGGAATTAAATACAAAAGGCACAATGCCGACTTAAGTACAAGAAACTGACTCTTCTTACTGACTAAGCTTTGAACCATCCCTGTGACACTAGTTATAGATCCCGATGCTTCACTTCAGGTTTACTCTATCCCTCTGACCTTCGTATTGACGATGAAACACAGAAAGTGTATCGGAATTAAATAGAAACGCCACAATGCCTACTTAAGTACAAGAAGAATGACTCTTCTTACTGGCTATGTTTATAACCATTCCTGTGACACTAGGTATAGATTCCGATGCTTGACTTCAGTTTTACTGTATCCCTCTGACCTTCATATTGACGATGAAACACAGAAATTGCATCGGAATTAAATACGAAAGGCACAATGCCGACTTAAGTACAAGAAGACTGACTCTTCTTACTGACTATGTTTGAACCATTCCTGTGACACTAGTTATAGATTGCGATGCTTCACTTCAGGTTGGCTGTATCCCTTGACATTCTTATTGACGATGAAACACAGAAATTGCATCGGAATTAAATACAAAAGGCACAATGCCGACTTAAGCACAAGAAGACTGACTCTTCTTACTGTCTATGCTTTGAACCATTCCTGTGACACTAGTTATAGATTCCGATGCTTCACTTCAGGTTTACTGTATTCCTTGGACCTTCTTATTGACGATGAAACACAGAAATTGCAACGGAATTAAATACAAAAGGCACAATGCCGACATAAGTACATGAAGACCGACTCTTCCTACTGACTATGTTGTGAACCATTCCTGTGACACTAGTTATAGATTCCGATGCTTAACTCCATGTTTACTCTATCCCTTTGACCTTCTTATTGTCGATGAAACACAGAAATTGCAACTGAATTAAATAGAAAAGGCACAATGCCATCTTAAGTACAAGAAGACTGACTCTTATTACTGACTATGTTTTGAACCATTGCTGTGACACTAGTTATAGATTCCGATGCTTCACTTGAGGTTTACTGTATCCCTTGGACCTTCTTATTGACGATGAAACACAGAAATTGCATCGGAATTAAACACAAAAGGCACAATGCCGACTTAAGTACAAGAAGACTGACTCTTCTTACTGTCTATGTTTTGAACCATTCCTGTGACACTAGTTATAGATTCCGATGCTTGACTTTAGGTTTACTGTATCCCTTGGACCTTCTTGTTGACGATCAAACACAGAAATAGCATCGGAATTAAACACAAAAGGCACAAAGCCGATTTAAGTACAAAACGACTGACTCTTCTTACTGACTATGTTTTGAACCATTCCTGTGACACTAGTTATAGATTACGATGCTTCACTTCTGGTTTACTGTATCCCTCTGACCTTCTTATTGTCGATGAAACACAGAAATTGCTTCGGAATTAAATACAAAAGGCACAATGCCGACTTAAGTACAAGAAGACAGACTCTTTTTACTGACTAAGTTTTGAACTATTCCTGTGACACTAGTTATAGATTCGGATGCTTCACTTCAGGTTTACTGTATCCCACTGACCATCTTATTGACGATGAAACACAGAAATTGCATCGGAATTAAATAAAAAAAGGCACAATGATGACTTAAGTACAAGAAGACTGACTGTTTTTACTGACTATGATTTGAACCATTCCTGTGACACTAGTTATAGATTGCGATGCTTCACTTCAGGTTTACTGTATCCCTTTGATTTTCTTATTGACGATGAAACACAGAAATTGCATCGGAATTAAATACAAAAGGCACAATGCCGACATAAGTACAAGAAGACTGACTCTTCTTCCTGTCTATGTTTAGAACCATTCCTGTGACACTATTTATAGATTACGATGCTTCACTTCAGGTTTACTGTATCCCTTGGACCTTCTTATTGACGATGAAACACAGAAATTGCATCGGAATTAAATACAAGAGGTACAATGCCGACTTAAGTACAAGAAGACTGACTCTTCCTACTGTCTATGTTTTGAACCATTCCTGTGACACTAGTTATAAATTCCGATGCTTCACTTCAGGTTTACTGTATCCCTCTGACCTTCTTATTGACGATGAAACACTGAAATTGCTTCGGAATGAAATAGAAACGCCACAATGCCTACTTAAGTACAAGAAGACTGACTCTTCTTACTGGCTATGTTTATAACCATTCCTGTGACACTAGTAATAGATTCCGATGCTTGACTTCTGTTTTACTGTATCCCTCTGACCTTCATATTGACGATGAAACACAGAAATTGCATCGGAATTAAATACGAAAGGCACAATGCCGACTTAAGTACAAGAAGACTGACTCTTCTTACTGACTATGTTTTGAACCATTCCTGTGACACTAGTTATAGATTGCGATGCTTCACTTCAGGTTTACTGTATCCCTTGACATTCTTATTGACGATGAAACACAGAAATTGCATCGGAATTAAATACAAAAGGCACAATGCCGACTTAAGCACAAGAAGTATGACTCTTCTTACTGTCTATGTTTGAACCATTCCTGTGACACAAGTTATAGATTCCGATGCTTCACTTCAGGTTTACTGTATTCCTTGGACCTTCTTATTGACGCTGAAACACAGAAACTGTATCGGAATTAAATACAAAAGGCACAATGTCGACTTAAGTACAAGAAGACTGACTCTTCTATTGTCTATGGTTTGAACCATTCCTGTGACACTAGTTATAGATTCCGATGCTTCACTTGATGTTTACTCGATCCCTTGGACCTTCTTATTGACGATGAAACACAGAAATTGCATCGGAATTAAATACAAAAGGCACAATGCCGACATAAGTACATGAAGACCGACTCTTCCTACTGACTATGTTGTGAACCATTCCTGTGACACTAGTTATAGATTCCGATGCTTCACTTCAGGTTTACTGTATCCCTCTGACCTTCTTATTGACGATGAAACACACAAATTGCATCGGAATTAAATACAAAAGGCACAATGCCATTTAAGAACAAGAAGACTGACTCGTATTAGTGACTATGTTTTGAACCATTCCTGTGACACTTGTTATAAATTCCGATGCTTCACATCAGGTTTACTTATCCCTCTGACAATACTGCCGATAAAACACAGAAATTGCATCGGAATAAAATAAAAAAGGCACAATGCCAACTTAGGGACAAGAAGACTGACAGTTCTTACTGACTATGTTTTGAACCATTCCTGTGACCCTAGTTATAGATTGCGATGCTTAACTTCAGGTTTACTGAATCCCTTGACCTTCTTATTGACGATGAAACACAGAAATTGCATCGGATTTAAATACAAAAGGCACAATGCCGACTGAAGCACAAGAAGACTGACTCTTCTTACTGTCTATGCTTTGAACCATTCCTGTGACACTAGTTACAGATTCCGATGCTTCACTTCAGGTTTACTGTATCCCTCTGACCTTCTTATGGACGATGAAACACAGAAATTGCATCGGAATTAAATAGAAACGTCACAATGCCTACTTAAGTACAAGAAGACTGACTCTTCTTACTGGCTATGATTTGAACCATTCCTGTGACACTAGTTATATATTCCGATGCTTAACTCCATGTTTACTTTATCCCTTGGACTTTCTTATTGACGATGAAACACAGAAATTGCATCGGAATTAAATAAAAAAGGCAGAATGCCGACTTAGGGACAAGAAGACTAACTGTTCTTACTGACTATGTTTTGAACCATTCCTGTGACACTAGTTATAGATTCCGATGCTTCACTTCAGGTTTATTGTATCCCTCTGACCTTCCTATTGACGATGAAACACAGAAATTGCATCGGAAATAAATAGAAAAGGCACAATGTCGACTTAAGTACAAGAAGACTGACTCTTCTTACTGTCTATGATTTGAACCATTCCTGTGACACTAGTTATAGATTCCGATGCTTAACTCCATGTTTAATGTATCCCTTGGACCTTCTTATTGTCGATGAAACACAGAAATTGCAACTGAATTAAATAGAAAAGGCACAATGCCAACTTAAGTACAAGAAGACTGACTCTTATTACTGACTATGTTTTGAACCATTCCTGTGACACTAGTTATAGATTCCGATGCTTCACTTAAGGTTTACTGTATCTCTTGGACCTTCGTATTGACGATGAAACACAGAAATTGCATCGGAATTCAACACAAAAGGCACAATGCCGACTTAAGTACAAGAAGACTGACTCTTCTTACTGACTATGCTTTGAACCATTCCTGTGACACTAGGTATAGATTCTGATGCTTCACTTCAGGTTTACTGTACCCCTCTGACCTTCTTATTGACGATGAAACTCAAAAATTGCATCGGAATTAAATACAAAGGGCACAATGCCGACTTAAGTACAAGAAGACTGACTCTTTTTACTGACTATGTTTTGAACCATTCCTGTGACACTAGTTATATTTTCGGATGCTTGACTTCAGGTTTACTGTATCCCTCTGACCTTCTCATTGACGATGAAACACAGAATTTGCATCCGAATTAAATAGAAAAAGCACAATGCCGACTTAAGTACAAGACGACTGACTTTTCTTACTGTCTATGTTTGAACCATTCCTGTGACACTAGTTATAGAATCCGATGCTTCACTTCAGGTTTACTGTATCCCTAGGACCTTCTTATTGACGATGAAACACAGAAATTGCATCGGAATTACATACAAAAGGCACAATGCCGACTTAAGTACAAGAAACTGACTCTTCTTACTGACTAAGCTTTGAACCATCCCTGTGACACTAGTTATAGATCCCGATGCTTCACTTCAGGTTTACTCTATCCCTCTGACCTTCGTATTGACGATGAAACACAGAAAGTGCATCGGAATTAAATAGAAACGCCACAATGCCTACTTAAGTACAAGAAGAATGACTCTTCTTACTGGCTATGTTTATAACCATTCCTGTGACACTAGATATAGATTCCGATGCTTGACTTCAGTTTTACTGTATCCCTCTGACCTTCATATTGACGATGAAACACAGAAATTGCATCGGAATTAAATACGAAAGGCACAATGCCGACTTAAGTACAAGAAGACTGACTCTTCTTACTGACTATGTTTGAACCATTCCTGTGACACTAGTTATAGATTGCGATGGTTCACTTCAGGTTTGCTGTATCCCTTGACATTCTTATTGACGATGAAACACAGAAATTGCATCGGAATTAAATACAAAAGGCACAATGCCGACTTAAGCACAAGAAGACTGACTCTTCTAACTGTCTATGCTTTGAACCATTCCTGTGACACTAGTTATAGATTCCGATGCTTCACTTCAGGTTTACTGTATTCCTTGGACCTTCTTATTGACGATGAAACACAGAAATTGCATCGGAATTAAATACAAAAGGCACAATGCCGACATAAGTACATGAAGACCGACTCTTCCTACTGACTATGTTGTAAACCATTCCTGTGACACTAGTTATAGATTCCGATGCTTAACTCCAAGTTTACTGTATCCCTTTGACCTTCTTATTGACGATGAAACACAGAAATTGCAACTGAATTAAATAAAAAAGGCACAATGCCAACTTAAGTACAAGAAGACTGACTCTTATTACTGACTATGTTTTGAACCATTGCTGTGACACTAGTTATAGATTCCGATGCTTCACTTGAGGTTTACTGTATCCCTTGGACCTTCTTATTGACGATGAAACACAGAAATTGCATCGGAATTAAACACAAAAGGCACAATGCCGACTTAAGTACAAGAAGACTGACTCATCTTACTGTCTATGTTTTGAACCATTCCTGTGACACTAGTTATAGATTCCGATGCTTCACTTTAGGTTTACTGTATCCCTTGGACCTTCTTGTTGACGATCAAACACAGAAATTGCATCGGAATTAAACACAAAAGGCACAAAGCCGATTTAAGTACAAAACGACTGACTCTTCTTACTGACTATGTTTTGAACCATTCCTGTGACACTAGTTATAGATTACGATGCTTCACTTCTGGTTTACTGTATCCCTCTGACCTTCTTATTGTCGATGAAACACAGAAATTGCTTCGGAATTAAATACAAAAGGCACAATGCCGACTTAAGTACAAGAAGACAGACTCTTTTTACTGACTAAGTTTTGAACTATTCCTGTGACACTAGTTATAGATTCGGATGCTTCACTTCAGGTTTACTGTATCCCACTGACCATCTTATTGACGATGAATTACAGAAATTGCATCGGAATTAAATAAAAAAAGTCACAATGCCGACTTAAGTACAAGATGACTGACTGTTCTTACTGACTATGATTTGAACCATTCCTGTGACACTAGTTATAGATTGCGATGCTTCACTTCAGGTTTACTGTATCCCTTTGATTTTCTTATTGACGATGAAACACAGAAATTGCATCGGAATTAAATACAAAAGGCACAATGCCGACATAAGTACAAGAAGACTGACTCTTCTTCCTGTCTATGTTTAGAACCATTCCTGTGACACTATTTATAGATTACGATGCTTCACTTCAGGTTTACTGTATCCCTTGGACCTTCTTATTGACGATGAAACACAGAAATTGCATCGGAATTAAATACAAGAGGTACAATGCCGACTTAAGTACAAGAAGACTGACTCTTCCTACTTTCTATGTTTTGAACCATTCCTGTGACACTAGTTATAAATTCCGATGCTTCACTTCAGGTTTACTGTACCCCTCTGACCTTCTTATTGACGATGAAACTCAAAAATTGCATCGGAATTAAATACAAAGGGCACAATGCCGACTTAAGTACAAGAAGACTGACTCTTTTTACTGACTATGTTTTGAACCATTCCTGTGACACTAGTTATATTTTCGGATGCTTGACTTCAGGTTTACTGTATCCCTCTGACCTTCTCATTGACGATGAAACACAGAATTTGCATCCGAATTAAATAGAAAAAGCACAATGCCGACTTAAGTACAAGACGACTGACTTTTCTTACTGTCTATGTTTTGAACCATTCCTGTGACACTAGTTATAGAATCCGATGCTTCACTTCAGGTTTACTGTATCCCTAGGACCTTCTTATTGACGATGAAACACAGAAATTGCATCGGAATTACATACAAAAGGCACAATGCCGACTTAAGTACAAGAAACTGACTCTTCTTACTGACTAAGCTTTGAACCATCCCTGTGACACTAGTTATAGATCCCGATGCTTCACTTCAGGTTTACTCTATCCCTCTGACCTTCGTATTGACGATGAAACACAGAAAGTGCATCGGAATTAAATAGAAACGCCACAATGCCTACTTAAGTACAAGAAGAATGACTCTTCTTACTGGCTATGTTTATAACCATTCCTGTGACACTAGATATAGATTCCGATGCTTGACTTCAGTTTTACTGTATCCCTCTGACCTTCATATTGACGATGAAACACAGAAATTGCATCGGAATTAAATACGAAAGGCACAATGCCGACTTAAGTACAAGAAGACTGACTCTTCTTACTGACTATGTTTGAACCATTCCTGTGACACTAGTTATAGATTGCGATGATTCACTTCAGGTTTGCTGTATCCCTTGACATTCTTATTGACGATGAAACACAGAAATTGCATCGGAATTAAATACAAAAGGCACAATGCCGACTTAAGCACAAGAAGACTGTCTCTTCGTACTGTCTATGCTTTGAACCATTCCTGTGACACTAGTTATAGATTCCGATGCTTCACTTCAGGTTTACTGTATTCCTTGGACCTTCTTATTGACGATGAAACACAGAAATTGCATCGGAATTAAATACAAAAGGCACAATGCCGACATAAGTACATGAAGACCGACTCTTCCTACTGACTATGTTGTGAACCATTCCTGTGACACTAGTTATAGATTCCGATGCTTAACTCCATGTTTACTGTATCCCTTTGACCTTCTTATTGTCGATGAAACACAGAAATTGCAACTGAATTAAATAGAAAAGGCACAATGCCAACTTAAGTACAAGAAGAGTGACTCTTATTACTGACTATGTTTTGAACCATTGCTGTGACACTAGTTATAGATTCCGATGCTTCACTTGAGGTTTACTGTATCCCTTGGACCTTCTTATTGACGATGAAACACAGAAATTGCATCGGAATTAAACACAAAAGGCACAATGCCAACTTAAGTACAAGAAGACTGACTCATCTTACTGTCTATGTTTTGAACCATTCCTGTGACACTAGTTATAGATTCCGATGCTTCACTTTAGGTTTACTGTATCCCTTGGACCTTCTTGTTGACGATCAAACACAGAAATTGCATCGGAATTAAACACAAAAGGCACAAAGCCGATTTAAGTACAAAACGACTGACTCTTCTTACTGACTATGTTTTGAACCATTCCTGTGACACTAGTTATAGATTACGATTCTTCACTTCTGGTTTACTGTATCCCTCTGACCTTCTTATTGTCGATGAAAGACAGAAATTGCTTCGGAATTAAATACAAAAGGCACAATGCCGACTTAAGTACAAGAAGACAGACACTTTTTAATGACTAAGTTTTGAACTATTCCTGTAACACTAGTTATAGATTCGGATGCTTCACTTCAGGTTTACTGTATCCCACTGACCTTCTTATTGACGATGAAACACAGAAATTGCATCGGAATTAAATAAAAAAAGGCACAATGCCGACTTAAGTACAAGAAGACTGACTGTTCTTACTGACTATGATTTGAACCATTCCTGTGACACTAGTTATAGATTGCGATGCTTCACTTCGGGTTTACTGTATCCCTTTGATCTTCTTATTGACGATGAAACACAGAAATTGCAACGGAATTAAATACAAAAGGCACAATGCCGACATAAGTACAAGAAGACTGACTCTTCTTCCTGTCTATGTTTAGAACCATTCCTGTGACACTATTTATAGATTACGATGCTTCACTTCAGGTTTACTGTATCCCTTGGACCTTCTTATTGACGATGAAACACAGAAATTGCATTGGAATTAAATACAAAAGGTACAATGCCGACTTAAGTACAAGAAGACTGACTCTTCCTACTGTCTATGTTATGAACCATTCCTGTGACACTAGTTATAAATTCCGATGCTTCACTTCAGGTTTACTGTATCCCTCTGACCTTCTTATTGACGATGAAACACTGAAATTGCATCGGAATTAAATAGAAAGGCACAATGTCGACTTAGGTACAAGAAGACTGACTCTTCTTACTGTCTATGATTTGAACCATTCCTGTGACACTAGTTATAGATTCCGATGCTTCACTCCAAGTATACTATATCCCTTGGACCTTCTTATTGACGATGAAACACAGAAATTGCATCGGAATTAATTACAAAATGCACAATGCCGACTGAAGTACAAGAAGACTGACTCTATTTACTGACTATGTTTTGAACCATTCCTGTGACCTTAGTTATGGATTTGGATGCTTCACTTCAGGTTTACTGTATCCCCCTGACCTTCTTATTGACGATGAAACACAGAAATTGCGTCGGAATTGAATACAAAAGCCACAATGCCGACTTAAGTACAAGAAGACTGAGTCTTCTAATGTCTATGGTTTGAACCATTCCTGTGACACTAGTAATAGATTCCGATGCTTCACTTCAGGTTTACTGTATCCCTTGGACCTTCTTATTGACGATGAAACACAGAAATTGCACCGGAATTAAATACAAAAGGCACAATGCCGACATAAGTACATGAAGACCGACTCTTCCTACTGACTATGTTGTGAACCATTCCTGTGACACTAGTTATTGATTCCGATGCTTCACTTCACGTTTACTGTATCCCTCTGACCTTCTTAGTGACGATGAAACACAGAAATTGCATCGGAATTAAATACAAAAGGCAAAATGCCATTTAAGAACAAGAAGACTGACTCGTATTAGTGACTATGTTTTGAACCATTCCTGTGACACTAGTTATAGATTCCGATGCTTCACTTCAGGTTTACTTATCCCTCTGACAATACTGCCGATAAAACACAGAAATTGCATCGGAATAAAATAAAAAAGGCACAATGCCAACTTAGGGACAAGAAGACTGACTGTTCTTACTGACTATGTTTTGAACCATTCCTGTGACACTAGTTATAGATTGCGATGCTTAACTTCAGGTTTACTGTATCCCTTGACCTTCTTATTGACGATGAAACACAGAAATTGCATCGGATTTAAATACAAAAGGCACAATGCCGACTGAAGCACAAGAAGACTGACTCTTCTTACTGTCTATGCTTTGAACCATTCCTGTGACACTAGTTACAGATTCCGATGCTTCACGTCAGGTTTACTGTATCCCTCTGACCTTCTTATTGACGATGAAACACAGAAATTGCATCGGAATTAAATAGAAACGTCACAATGCCTACTTAAGTACAAGAAGACTGACTCTTCTTACTGGCTATGATTTGAACCATTCCTGTGACACTAGTTATATATTCCGATGCTTAACTCCATGTTTACTTTATCCCTTGGACCTTCTTATTGACGATGAAACACAGAAATTGCATCGGAATTAAATAATAAAGACAGAATGCCGACTAAGGGACAAGAAGACTAACTGTTCTTACTGACTATGTTTTGGACCATTCTTGTGACACTAGTTATAGATTCCGATGCTTCACTTCAGGTTTATTGTATCCCTCTGACCTTCCTATTGACGATGAAACACAGAAATTGCATCGGAAATAAATAGAAAAGGCACAATGTCGACTTAAGTACAAGAAGACTGACTCTTCTTACTGTCTATGTTTTGAACCATTCCTGTGACACTAGTTATAGATTCCGATGCTTAACTCCATGTTTACTGTATCCCTTGGACCTTCTTATTGTCGATGAAACACAGAAATTGCAACTGAATTAAATAGAAAAGGCACAATGCCAACTTAAGTACAAGAAGACTGACTCTTATTACTGACTATGTTTTGAACCATTCCTGTGACACTAGTTATAGATTCCGATGCTTCACTTGAGGTTTACTGTATCCCTTGGACCTTCGTATTGACGATGAAACACAGAAATTGCATCGGAATTCAACACAACAGGCACAATGCCGACTTAAGTACAAGAAGACTGACTCTTCTTGCTGACTATGCTTTGAACCATTCCTGTGACACTAGGTATAGATTCTGATGCTTCACTTCAGGTTTACTGTACCCCTCTGACCTTCTTATTGACGATGAAACTCAAAAATTGCATCGGAATTAAATACAAAGGGCACAAAGCCGACTTAAGTACAAGAAGACTGACTCTTTTTACTGACTATGTTTTGAACCATTCCTGTGACACTAGTTATATTTTCGGATGCTTGACTTCGGGTTTACTGTATCCCTCTGACCTTCTCATTGACGATGAAACACAGAATTTGCATCCGAATTAAATAGATAAAGCACAATGCCGACTTAAGTACAAGACGACTGACTTTTCTTACTGTCTATGTTTTGAACCATTCCTGTGACACTAGTTATAGAATCCGATGCTTGACTTCAGGTTTACTGTATCCCTAGGACCTTCTTATTGACGATGAAACACAGAAATTGCATCGGAATTAAATACAAAAGGCACAATGCCGACTTAAGTACAAGAAACTGACTCTTCTTACTGACTAAGCTTTGAACCATCCCTGTGACACTAGTTATAGATCCCGATGCTTCACTTCAGGTTTACTCTATCCCTCTGACCTTCGTATTGACGATGAAACACAGAAAGTGTATCGGAATTAAATAGAAACGCCACAATGCCTACTTAAGTACAAGAAGAATGACTCTTCTCACTGGCTATGTTTATAACCATTCCTGTGACACTAGGTATAGATTCCGATGCTTGACTTCAGTTTTACTGTATCCCTCTGACCTTCATATTGACGATGAAACACAGAAATTGCATCGGAATTAAATACGAAAGGCACAATGCCGACTTAAGTACAAGAAGACTGACTCTTCTTACTGACTATGTTTGAACCATTCCTGTGACACTAGTTATAGATTGCGATGCTTCACTTCAGGTTGGCTGTATCCCTTGACATTCTTATTGACGATGAAACACAGAAATTGCATCGGAATTAAATACAAAAGGCACAATGCCGACTTAAGCACAAGAAGACTGACTCTTCTTACTGTCTATGCTTTGAACCATTCCTGTGACACTAGTTATAGATTCCGATGCTTCACTTCAGGTTTACTGTATTCCTTGGACCTTCTTATTGACGATGAAACACAGAAATTGCAACGGAATTAAATACAAAAGGCACAATGCCGACATAAGTACATGAAGACCGACTCTTCCTACTGACTATGTTGTGAACCATTCCTGTGACACTAGTTATAGATTCCGATGCTTAACTCCATGTTTACTGTATCCCTTTGACCTTCTTATTGTCGATGAAACACAGAAATTGCAATTGAATTAAATAGAAAAGGCACAATGCCATCTTAAGTACAAGAAGACTGACTCTTATTACTGACTATGTTTTGAACCATTGCTGTGACACTAGTTATAGATTCCGATGCTTCACTTGAGGTTTACTGTATCCCTTGGACCTTCTTATTGACGATGAAACACAGAAATTGCATCGGAATTAAACACAAAAGGCACAATGCCGACTTAAGTACAAGAAGACTGACTCTTCCTACTGTCTATGTTTTGAACCATTCCTGTGACACTAGTTATAAATTCCGATGCTTCACTTCAGGTTTACTGTATCCCTCTGACCTTCTTATTGACGATGAAACACTGAAATTGCTTCGGAATGAAATAGAAACGCCACAATGCCTACTTAAGTACAAGAAGACTGACTCTTCTTACTGGCTATGTTTATGACCATTCCTGTGACACTAGTAATAGATTCCGATGCTTGCCTTCTGTTGTACTGTATCCCTCTGACCTTCATATTGACGATGAAACACAGAAATTGCATCGGAATTAAATACGAAAGGCACAATGCCGACTTAAGTACAAGAAGACTGACTCTTCTTACTGACTATGTTTTGAACCATTCCTGTGACACTAGTTATAGATTGCGATGCTTCACTTCAGGTTTACTGTATCCCTTGACATTCTTATTGACGATGAAACACAGAAATTGCATCGGAATTAAATACAAAAGGCACAATGCCGACTTAAGCACAAGAAGTATGACTCTTCTTACTGTCTATGCTTTGAACCATTCCTGTGACACAAGTTATAGATTCCGATGCTTCACTTCAGGTTTACTGTATTCCTTGGACCTTCTTATTGACGCTGAAACACAGAAATTGCATCGGAATTAAATACAAAAGGCACAATGTCGACTTAAGTACAAGAAGACTGACTCTTCTATTGTCTATGGTTTGAACCATTCCTGTGACACTAGTTATAGATTCCGATGCTTCACTTGAGGTTTACTGGATCCCTTGGACCTTCTTATTGACGATGAAACACAGAAATTGCATCGGAATTAAATACAAAAGGCACAATGCCGACATAAGTACATGAAGACCGACTCTTCCTACTGACTATGTTGTGAACCATTCCTGTGACACTAGTTATAGATTCCGATGCTTCACTTCAGGTTTACTGTATCCCTCTGACCTTCTTATTGACGATGAAACACAGAAATTGCATCGGAATTAAATACAAAAGGCACAATGCCATTTAAGAACAAGAAGACTGACTCGTATTAGTGACTATGTTTTGAACCATTCCTGTGACACTTGTTATAGATTCCGATGCTTCACATCAGGTTTACTTATCCCTCTGACAATACTGCCGATAAAACACAGAAATTGCATCGGAATAAAATAAAAAAGGCACAATGCCAACTTAGGGACAAGAAGACTGACAGTTCTTACTGACTATGTTTTAAACCATTCCTGTGACCCTAGTTATAGATTGCGATGCTTAACTTCAGGTTTACTGAATCCCTTGACCTTCTTATTGACGATGAAACACAGAAATTGCATCGGATTTAAATACAAAAGGCACAATGCCGACTTAAGCACAAGAAGACTGACTCTTCTTACTGTCTATGCTTTGAACCATTCCTGTGACACTAGTTACAGACTCCGATGCTTCACTTCAGGTTTACTGTATCCCTCTGACCTTCTTATTGACGATGAAACACAGAAATTGCATCATAATTAAATAGAAACGTCACAATGCCTACTTAAGTACAAGAAGACTGACTCTTCTTACTGGCTATGATTTGAACCATTCCTGTGACACTAGTTATATATTCCGATGCTTAACTCCATGTTTACTTTATCCCTTGGACTTTCTTATTGACGATGAAACACAGAAATTGCATCGGAATTTAATAAAAAAGGCAGAATGCCGACTTAGGGACTAGAAGACTAACTGTTCTTACTGACTATGTTTTGAACCATTCCTGTGACACTAGTTATAGATTCCGATGCTTCACTTCAGGTTTATTGTATCCCTCTGACCTTCCTACTGACGATGAAACACAGAAATTGCATCGGAAATAAATAGAAAAGGCACAATGTCGACTTAAGTACAAGAAGACTGACTCTTCTTACTGTCTATGTTTTGAACCATTCCTGTGACACTAGTTATAGATTCCGATGCTTAACTCCATGTTTACTGTATCCCTTGGACCTTCTTATTGTCGATGAAACACAGAAATTGCAACTGAATTAAATAGAAAAGGCACAATGCCAACTTAAGTACAAGAAGACTGACTCTTATTACTGACTATGTTTTGAACCATTCCTGTGACACTAGTTATATTTTCGGATGCTTGACTTCAGGTTTACTGTATCTCTCTGACCTTCTCATTGACGATGAAACACAGAATTTGCATCCGAATTAAATAGAAAAAGCACAATGCCGACTTAAGTACAAGACGACTGACTTTTCTTACTGTCTATGTTTTGAACCATTCCTGTGACACTAGTTATAGAATCCGATGCTTCACTTCAGGTTTACTGTATCCCTAGGACCTTCTTATTGACGATGAAACACAGAAATTGCATCGGAATTAAATACAAAAGGCACAATGCCGACTTAAGTACAAGAAACTGACTCTTCTTACTGACTAAGCTTTGAACCATCCC